>NC_072735.1:179600152-179816834 GCF_026930045.1 Uloborus diversus | reverse complement strand
CTACTACTACCACCTTTGCATGTTCGAAATGTGACAGAAAGTTTAAACGAGAGGATAGTTTGAAAAGGCATATCCTGATACATGGACGAAGCTATACATGTGATCAGTGCGGAAAAGTGCTTGCTAGTAAATCTACCCTTTTGCATCACGTTCGTGTTATGCATAGTGCAGTGAAGCAAGTTACAGTGAAAACTCATGTCCCAAAGAGATTAAAACCTACTCGACAAACTACATTCGGTGTTTTTGCTACGGAGTTTGTAACACCTGCTCCTCAAAATTCTCAAGACATAAAAATGTGTTTTGATGAGTTAAGACCCCAAATTATTCAAATATTGGAGGATGAAATAGATGAAAAACGAAGCATTAAATGGTGCATAGTAATGAAGGCAGTGCTGAGTCGTCATGTTGGTGATAATGATAATGATGATGATGATGATAATTTGATTACTTCTTATTTTAGAAGTGTAATGCGAATAGAACTTGTTAAGGACACTATCTTAGAACATTTGAATGATGCTATTGGTCAGGTTGAAAACGCCTTAGAGGTGTTTATACAACTTGGATCTGGGTGGACGTTGGATCATATTGTCAATGTGGAAGTTCAGACTGCGAAATACGCACCTTTAGCTAAGCAGTAAATTAATAAGTTTTATAAATGAATTATCTCTATCCTTCAAAATGTATCTGTTATCCTTTAAGGCAGTTAAACTTGTTTTATTGCTTTGCGTTGTATATAGTTGATGATTTGTGCTTTGAAATTAATCTTTCATATATTTCTACATGCGTTTTCTTGTAAGCAAACTTTAGAATGGCTGTATTTTGTTTGTTTCACTGTATGGTATTGTAATAAAGTTTGAGTGAGAATATGATTTTTGTGATATTTCAATAGATTGACACACATAAAATATTTCAACATATGTTAAGAAAAAGTTGAAAATTATGATAGTGAACCTTAAACAAGTTAATGGGTTGAAAAATAATATACAGTCACATTCACATGTTGAAATTCATACGTATTAATACTGAATTCAATATTGAAGAAATACCTTAAAGACTTATAAATTCTAATATGAAATGTGAGCGCTCTTTCTCAACTATGTTGTTCTCTCAATTGATAAAAGACACTCACCTGATCGTAAACCATTTCGACCTATGTGTTTACTAAGTGTATAATAGTTTTTTTTAATTTTCTTAAAATTCAAAGTTAATTGTATGATTATATTAATTGCTAAAAATGTGATATTTTCGCTTATAATTTCGATTGATGAGTAAAGTTTCATTGCAAGTTCCCCCACATGATTGAACAATAATAGTAGGGGAGATAGCGACAGTTTTTAATACATTATTTATATAAAGCCAGATTTTTTTTAAATCTTAGATTAGTTTACGTAAAAGAAGAAAGCGCGAGTCTACCAAAAAGTTATCGTTGCAATAATTAATAAAAAATTTTGCAATATGTTGCAAAAACTTGTGAAATTGTCTTATATATATAAGGCTGAAACTCGGTAATATTATTGATTACGTATAAACATAACGAAAAATATATGTCTACCGCGTCCGAAGCGTTGCCGTGCCGTGTCTACCACCCACGCAAGGTGCGAAAAAATCAGTCAATTTTGACTTAAATATATAAGCCTAAATTTTTTTTAAATAATTGTTTATAATGCATAAAATATAAAAACAAAAGTCTACCAGTTGTGTCATGTTGCAAAGGCATGATAGACGCCACAGGAATGTCGATCTCGTACCTCGATGTACCGTTTATCGGGCCGCTAGCGCTCGCTCAAAAAAGTTTGCTTGTCGTCGCGAAATTTAAATAAATAAAGCTGATTTATTTTTTAATAAATAATTTAAATCCTATTTTCACTAAAATTTTTAATCTACCCTGACTAAGAGGTTACGTAGTCTTTGGTAGACGTTGCTTAAATTATAAAGTAGTTGGAAAAGTATGATTATTTTATCTTTTCATTCTTTATAAATGAAAATTTTTCAATTATTATTATTATTTTATGATTACAATTTTCTATCATATTTAAATTAATATTCATACTTTTGTTATATTGTTTGTCATATATATATATATATATATATATATATATATATATATATATATGTATATATATATATATATTTAACTTCAAAAATATTTTGAATTACCACCTTTTAAAATACATTTCGTAAATGGGGAAGTAAAGCTGTTTATTCATCTACTGCGAAGAAAGAAGAGGGGAGAGGGGAAGGACACGCCTATAATAACCTTGGGCCTGGGGCCAGGGCCTGAGTAAGGCCCCTATAGTGGAGGAGCCGACGCATCCACCATTTTGGAGCAAACTTGATCCAGTGCTTCGCGGCGATAGCATTGCTGCAGATGTTCATATTTCTTTAGCGTATATGTTAAATTGGGTCAACAGATAATGTCCATCTGCAGAACTGAAAAACTGCCTTACTGCATTTACTGGAAAATAAGAGATTAAAAAAAAAAATAAGCACTTTTCATAATGCACTCAAAAGGACAAAATAACTTTTCTGTTACATTCGAAGCACAGCCTTCTGCCTCAGGTAATCATTTATTTTTTCAACCAGACTTGGCTTTTCATAAAATTCTTTCTTTAGAATTCCTGTAGTTTTCAAAAATTTCCAAGAAAATGACACCACAAACGAAGAAAAGTGCGGTTCTACTCATGTAGAGAATGGTTTACCATTATCTAGCGTTTGTTCCGCCTTAGTTGCTTTACACGCAATGACTGGTTGCGATCAAAATCCAGCTTTTTTCCGAAAAGGAAAAGTCCGGCCATACGCTCTATTTACAAAGTCGGAAGAATACACAGGAGCGTTAACAAATTTGAGTAAGAATCAGCCATTGCACAATGTAAAGTGCATGTCGCAAATTCGAATACAATTCGAAATTTCGGAAGATTTTGTGCGCCAAATGTACAGACCAAATAAAATGAAAAGAAAAAAAAATAATAATGATGCAAAAACCATTACGTTTTTAAAAGTTTATAAAAATTTTGAAAAAAGATAAAGTAATTCTCGAAAACATGAAGAGTTTTGATAAGTCATCCTTAACCCTATGTTAGTATGAATTTCGTGAACATTTCCTCGGTACAGCTTGCATTTCGCAAATTTGGTCAAATTCTCATTTAAAAAATCTGACAAGCTTATCACCTCTTGATTGTGGGTGGAAAATTGAGGACAACTGATAAGTTTTTAAATGGTTTACTGAAAACAATTACCGTAAGCAGTAAAAGATGTTACATTCGAAGCACAGCCTTCTTCCTCAGGTAATCATTTTTTTTCAACCAGACTTGGCTTTTAATAAAATTCTTTCTTTTTTTTATCAATTGTTTTCTATTACAGATATTGATGATTTTACCTAGACAGCTAATAATAGTACTGACATTCACAGTGATGATGATTATTCAACTGACAATGATGCTAAGTTGAGCGTAAGACATTTTGAATATAAATTCAGCAACGAAAGCGAAAACGAAAATTATTTGGCCGAGTCATACGTGAGCGGCGATGCACCTGATGAATAATTCGTTTAAATAAAATTATGTTCCTTGCTACAGTTTTATAGGTTACTAGTGGTAATCGCACTGCTTTGCCCGTAATAGAAAAATTAAAAGGTCTTTTAGTTCGCCTGTATATTTACAAAGAATGTATGGTGAATTTTCTCGCCAATTGGCTTGTACCCATATTACAGTTCCACTTTATGATAATTTCGTATCTCACCAATTGGCTTGTGCCCATATTACGGTTCCACGTTATGATAATTTCTTAATTTACTCGTCCATCTTATGATAATTTTGTTCTAAAAATTGGAATAGAAAAGAATCACATCGAATTTTCGAAAAATCGCTTCGAGGTGCACACCCCCATGCTATAAACTAACTTTGTGCCAAATTTCATGAAAATCGGCCGAACGGTCTAGGCACTATGCGCGCCACAGAGATCCAAACATCCTAAAGACATCCTCCGGACATCCAGACAGAGAGACTTTGAGCTTGAGGGGCATTTCACGGTATTTTTGACATTATGTAGAGTCCGTAACGTGACCTTTTTTTGCCATAACTTTTTAATTTACCGTTTGATTTGCAAATTATTTTAATTTGAGCTGGTGTGTTGGTAGGAAAAGATCAAAATAAAATAATATGCTAATCAAACAGTAAATTAAAAAGTTATGGCAAAAAAGGTCACGTTACGGACTCTACATAAATGTCAAAAATACCGTGGAATGCCCCTTTATTATTAGTAAAGGTTAATAAATACGTAAAGTACTGTCTATTTCATTATTTTTAATTATTTATTGTTATGTAAGATCGATGCAAAAAATTTTATTTCATAAGTACTTGACCATAAAAAATAAAAAATAAATAAATAAAAGGGGCATAATTAAAAAGGTCAAGACATTATTAATGAAAAATAAATTTCACTATAATTTTGTACATAATTTTAATTTTAATAAAATATTTTTTTAATTTTGTTTAAATGTGAAAATTATTTTTTTAATATGCTTAAATCATTCATACTTTTCCAACTACTTTATAATTTAAGCAACGTCTACCAAAGACTATGTAACCTCTTAGTCACGGTAGACTAAAAATTTTAGTGAAAATAGGATTTAAATTATTTATTAAAAAATAAATCAGCTTTATTTATTTAAATTTCACGACGACAAGCAAACTTTCTTGAGCGAGCGCTAGCGGCCCGATAAACGGTACATCGAGGTACGAGATCGACATTCCTGTGGCGTCTATCATGCCTTTGCAACATGACACAACTGGTAGACTTTTGTTTTTATATTTTATGCATTATAAACAATTATTTAAAAAATTTTTAGGCTTATATATTTAAGTCAAAATTGACTGATTTTTTCTCACCTTGCGTGGGTGGTAGACACGGCACGGCAACGCTTCGGACGCGGTAGACATATATTTTTCGTTATGTTTATACGTAATCAATATTATTACCGAGTTTCAGCCTTATATATATAAGACAATTTCACAAGTTTTTGCAACATATTGCAAAATTTTTTATTAATTATTGCAACAATAACTTTTTGGTAGACTCGCGTTTTCTTCTTTTAAGTAAACTAATCTAATATTAAAAAAAATTCTGGCCTTATATATATTGTCGTAAAATTTCGGTCGCTATCTCCCCTACTATAACATGATAATTGGATATTTGAAAGCTTGAGTGAATGATTTATAAGTATCTTAAACATTACTATTATTTGTAATGCATGTGTGCTAATTAATACTGAGAGTGCAAAGAGTAAATGGATTAACAATAGTTGTTATTAATACAAAAAGTAAAGTGATTGCTAGTTTTAAAATTAATTAAATCATTCTGTTTGAAGATTCAGTTGATTAAATTTATTTTTTGTAAATTTGAAAAAAAAAAAAAAAAATGAAAAAAAAAAAAGTTTTGTGAAAAAAGGTTGAAAAGAAAAAAAATAATATGTTATAAAAATATTATTTTTTGTTTTGAAAAAAATATTTTTGCGGAAAAAATTATTTTTGTAAGATTAAAAATTTATTTTTATATGATTGGAAAAAAAAAATTGATTTTTTTTTTAATTGGTGGAAATACATTACAAGTTTGAGAAATTAATTCTTAAAAACATTTTATATAATTGAAGAAAAAAAAATATTTGATTTCATTTTCTAAGTAGAAAAATATTACAAGTTTGAAAAAATATTGTTTTGAAACAAAAAAAAAAAAAAAAGAAATATTCTGACAAGTTGAAATTTTTTTTTATATGTTAAGACCTGCAATTATTCATTCAAGGTTGATTGCTACACCATGTACATATGTATAACTTGAATAATGCATTCGTTTTAATATGTCAAAATACATTCGAAAATTTCTAAGGAAATTGAATTCGCTGTTGTAAAAATAAAATCACTAGAAATATTTTTTGGAAATGTGAAAATCGCTATGTTTTTGGAAGAATAAATAATTGTAATGCTTAATTGATGAAAACTATTAAAAGAATAAGAACGCATTGAAAATAATCTCCACAGTGAAATAATCATTGGAAAACAACTCAGTTTAAAAAAGTAATAACTATGGTCTTTTTGAAAATGTAAAATGTTATGGTGGAATGATTGCGAATAGAAAAAATTAAGTCTTTAAGTGTGTGTGTGTGTGTGTGTGTGTGTGTGTGTGTGTGTGTGTGTGTGTGTGTGTGTGTGCATGAGAAACGAATAGAATAGAATAACTTTGTAGACAGTTCAAGTTCGGGAAAAAATAAAAAATAAATAAATCGTCGACAGTGGTTTTGAAATTAATTAGGAAATTAGTTTCAAATAAAGATTTAAATCGATGTATCTTCTTTAATTAAGTTTTTGGGCGATAAGATTATTACAAATGGTTTTGTTGTGATACCTAACATTTATCAGCGATAAAAGAGGTTACATGTGTTTACAGCCGTTAGTATTGAGTTGAAATCTTACCACGTGAATTCCATGACTCACTATGATAAGATAAAATCTGAGATAAGCCTATGTTTCATCTTTCATTATCCATTGTGCTTTCGATGTGGATGGACGCTTAGCGAAGAGAGTGTTGGTTGCAGTCAGAACATTCTAGGAAGGCATGGAAATGAAGTTTGGATAATATTACATTTTATGCCGTTGTTAAATTTAAAATCGACGCATATTTTGTAATATTATTCATTATCTTCAATAATGCATCAATGCATAAGTATTGGAGGAGTCTTTTCCTACAAAGGTTGGATTTTTGACTTTAAAATATTTTTTTCTTCGTATGATAAATTTACTATTGTTTCCGGGGTTTTTTTTTTTTTTTTTCACGAAGATTGTATGTGTCTGTTCCTATCTGTTTATGTTGATCATGAACTAGCATTAAATTAATTCGAAGTTTAATGAAAATTCTTTAAAAGGAGCAAATATAGTACTTGTGATAGGTCTAAAATTGTGTTAAGCCAACTTTTTATTTTATTTTGTTGGGGATTTTCTATGAGTGTGTATATTCTTGAAATGATTTGAAATTTTGTAAAAATATCTTTTGTAAGTCTTGGTTGTGATGTGGGAGTGTTTTGTTGGAAGCTTCTTCAGTTATACAAAATTGAAGCCAACTTGAATGAAATTTGCGACTTTGAATTTATTTGCATGCGGATGAAAAATTAATAAATAAAACTGAAATTCATAAATTGTATTGAAAACTCTGTTAATGAAATTAGTTGGCTGTAAAGTAATAATTTAGAAAAACTTGTTAACTTTCGTCTTGGAAAATAACTATATTGAAAGAGTTGTATTTTGAATATAAGAGTGGGAACATTTTTCATCACTTTGGTAAATGAATGATAAATAGTAAAACGCGTGAGAATATGTTAAAGTAAAATAAAATATTATTGGGAAAATGAAATAGTCAAAGTGATTCAAATTCATGAAAATTTTGTTTTATTCTAACAAGAGTGCTTGTATGAAAAAAAAATAATAAAGTAAAATACTATGCGATGAAATGACTAAGTTAAATACTAATCAAAAAATAATTATTGGAGTTGATTAAATAAAATGTGATAAATTAAATGAATCTCTTGAAAAGCATATGTAGTGATGAAATGTAACTTGAGTGCGAAATTTGCTTACTGGAAAAAATTAATTAAGTTGATTTTTAAAATTCGTGAAAATTTGTTAATGATAAGTGTTAATTACTACTAAGAGTAAATTGATTGCAAGTTTTGAAATTCGTGCAAAGAATCAAAGTTGTAAAAATGATAAAGTTTGAAATGCATGAAAAAGAAAATCAAAATTCGAAAAATATTTTAAGTGTAAATATGTATGAAAATACAATTGAACTCCTAAATGATGAAAAAAATAGTTTAAGTTGGAAAAATGATAAAGTCGATTACACTTGTAAATGAATAAAAGATGAAAAAGTAATTAGAAATCAAAAGGTATAAAAATAAACTAAGTCTACAAATTGCTAAAAATAGACAAAAGAGCTTTAAAATAGTCAAAGACCTAACTAGAAAAAAATAATCGAAATCCTAAATGTATGGATGTGAAAAAATTTCCAGTCCAAAAATGCATGAAAGAAAAATCTAACTTGTGAAAAATATTCAAAGTCTGAAATGATTAAAAATAGTGAAAGACTAAGAGAGTGAGAAAATAATCAAAGATTAAAAGACTTTAGAATAGTCTAAGACTAAAACGGTAAAATAATCTTCGAACTCTAAAATGCTTGAAAATAAATCAAAACGCGTGAAAATATCCTCGTAAAAGTTTGTGAGAAAAAACAACTAAGTCCAGTATGACCGAAAATAAATAAAATTCGCGGCAAAATATCTAAAAACGGAAAATATTCAAAGTTCAAATATGTAGGAAAATAATTGAAGATCAAAAGACTGGAAAATAGTCTAAGACCTAAATGAAAAAAAAGGTTGATAGGGTGTATTTAATACACCTGGTTGGTTGGTGGGACCATCATCTTTTAATTAATTATTTTTGTGAAAACCTTCGTTACAAAGAAAAAATCACGGAAAATATTCTAAGTACAAAAACGCGGGAAAATATCTAAAACGCGCGAAAACTATTCGTAACCTTTCACGGTAAAAATGACAAAGTCCAAAAAATGCGGGAAAATATCTAAAACGCGGTGGTCACCTTCTTCAAGTTCGAGGCGCAACCCCAAGGTCATCCCCAAGGTCGGAGGGGGAGTGGGAGGCGGCTATGAGCCGGATTGCAGATGCATAGCCGCAGTGCCGCCGGCTGGCGTTGAACTGTCCTTATTCCCCTACTCCCGTCAAGGTATGACGGGTGAAAATTGCTTCTACATTTGAACGAAGCCATTGCCTGTTTGGTGATATTTTGATAGTTGAAATTTTAACCGTAACTCCAGTGGATGAACCCTAAACTCCAGTAGGTAGCGTTCATTGTTGACCAGTTTCTTCATTCCCCTGAAATGACACAGTCTTACCCGTAAAACAGTTCAGTTACCGGATTGTGTTCAGCCTTGTCACACTAAAGCCTTACCCTGGATGTCAAACATTACCAAAACACAATATTAAGTTTTCATGCCGTGGCGCGAGTTTCAATGTTGAAACACTCGGGTTAATTGATCATCGGCTATTATAAAGGGTGTCCCAAAGTTAACGCAAGATTTGAATTTGCCACCATTTTTTCCATAAATTGTTGGCAGCCATGAAAAAAGAACAACTTGACAGTTGAGAGTTTAGGGTTAGTAAAAATGGGGTGTTATTGTACCATACAGCTAGAGAGAGTGAAACATTTCAATTACTGCATAAGGCATTTCCTGGTCGCATACTCTCTCATTTCGGTCATCAGAATTGGCACCCTAGATCGTGCGATTTAACATTTTTAAATTTCTTCTTATGGGGTTATTTGAATTCAAAGGTCTATGTCAACAAGCCCACAACCACCCGTGCATTACCGTGTTGCGATACCGAGCGCCAATAACAGTAACTGCTTGACCAGCCTCAACTTTCATTATTTTTGAAACAATTCTTCAATAATGAAAGCGCGTTATTGTATCGTATAACGCTCCATTTTTGATTACCCTAAACTCTCAGCTGTCAAATTGTTCTTTTTTCATGGTTGCCAACCATTTATTGCAAAAATGGCTGCAAATTCCAATCTTGCGTTAATTTTGGGACACCCTTTATATATGAGGATTACTAAGTGGCTCTGAAGTATCGTAAGCTCTTGCTAAACATGGACTTTTTATCATTTCGGGGAAAATTTTGTTGTTTTTGTTATTGGCAAGCAAAATTTCAATTTTTTGCAAATGTTTACGAACTTTTGGTTACGCCTAGTACTATATATATGTGTCTTTCTAACTTTAATTATATCCTCAATTCATCAACATCATCATCAACAAGGACCATGCTAAAAGTCTGTTCCTGTTTCTTGGTCCTACCACCGTTTTCTAGGTTTTCCACCGCCTTGCTTGCCTTTTGCCCTGTAGTAGAAGGCAGCTATAGGAAGTCTCCCCTTTTCGCAAGTTGGATATGATCTTTTCATTTCATTCACAATAGCCGCGTTCACAACACACTTTTGTACCTCGCAAATAACCGCTCCGACTCCGAAAAAAACCGGGGCTATACCCAGCAAGTAGACGAACTTGTTTCGCGTAAAAACACCGCGAGGAAAAAAAATCCACAATCCCCCGGCAAATAACCGGGAAGCGGTGAAAAGCAGTTTATTTGCGGGATCGAAACTGTACATGGAAACGCGCCTAATGCAACGCAAAAAAACTTCTTGATTTTAATAGAGGCAACAGGGGCAGTGGCGTAGCCATGAGGGGGGGATAGGGGTCAGACCCCCCCCCCCCATGAGCCCCAAAAAATTATTTTTCGGTCGAACCTGAAGGGTTCTATTTATGAGCTAAAAGATTTTTATTTAATATAACAGCTTTTATTACGGTAAAAAGCTTTTATCTTCCTGTTTTGCGCGACATTTTTTCTCTTGGAGACAGAGCTTTCTTTCTTATGACGGCAGAATTGATCAAGGTATTTTCAAAGAAGAGATTCGTTTATAATGTCTTTTGTTGTTTAATTGATAAAGAGTAATATATATATATTATATATATATATACTTCAGAAAAAGTTACCCCCCCCCCCAAGGATTTTTTCTCGCTACGCCACTGAACAGGGGCACCCTGAACTTAAATTTTTGGAAGGGCGGATTTACCGAATGGAACTCCAAATTTTGCCGAATGATGATAATTTTGCCGAATGGAACCTCAAATTTTACTGAATGGTGACGATTTTGCGGAATAGTTCGGCAAAATTTGCCGAATAAGGAAATTTCTGGAAGGTCGCAGTGACCTCCCATTGGGGCGCCTCTGACATGCAACTTTCTATTTTCTTTGTATGAATGCCCTGATTTTCAGAATGAGTGCTCAACAAAGAATTTGTTTGCTGAAAATTTATGTTTAACGTAACTTCCAGTTATATCGGCCTTCCCTTGTCCTATTCCCCGGCCTTGTTCTATTGGGTAGTTCTTAGTACACTGTTGCTTGTAGAGCGAACATATTTCATTCCATTTATATCCTTACCACTGAAAAGTTTTTTTCTTGTGCAGAGAAAATAACTCTATAAAACGAAAAAAAAAAAAGTTTCCAGAAAATATCATCACACAGTAGTTATATAATTACCCTAATAATTTTTCAAAATCCCATGAATCTAGTTTTATTTAGAACCACTAATTGCTCTTTAACTGCCACTCATCAAAACCAGTTTTCCTTTTAATATGCACCCCCAAATTACCTTTCTTTTTACGTAAGTATCAGTCCATAAAAATGAACTATTTGGTTAATAGATACTATATTAAGTGCCGTTTATTTCGTTTTTCATTGGCTCTTTTCATTGTACTTGATACCACAGAAAGTGAAAGCATTTTTCCATGCGTTTGTTTTAATGTTGTGTTCTTCTATTGCGCCATTTCTGTTGTTTGGCATTTTATTCTTATGTATATCTTCTTTGTATTTTTTACAACGTCAGAATCTTTTTTAAAGAGGAGAAGTAAAAAAAAAAAGAATATACCGAGCAAGATACACTCTTCATACTAAAAACATTTATTTTTCATAGGAAAGTTCTGACTGTGCTTTGAACTTAAAACTTCCTGCAAGTTTTATGTGCATTATTTTTTTATAACTGGTGTCAGATTTCTGAACTTTAAAGACTAAATTTTCTGCAGAATCTCCAGAGACATACTTCGGGCAACCACTTCACTCCCTCCTCCCCCCCCCCTCTCATCTCCTATTTAGTGCCACCATCGATAATCTATTTCTAGGTTGCCCAACTGGATGCCCGCCAAAAAGCTTTGAGGATGAATTCCGAAGCGCTGGCGATTAATTTTGCATTCGGCACTTTTCGGAGTGTTGCCGAACGCTTCCGAAGACACTCAGGCAGCTTACGAGCTCTTCCACGTGATTTTCTAGAGCTTTAGCTCTTTTTGTGTTTCAAAGATGAGTTTCAACAAATTAGTACCACGTTCGATGTTTTTTTTTTATTTTAACAAAAGAAAAGAAAACAACAACAGGGGTCCATACGAAAAGTAGCATGCATCTTACAATGGGATCGTTTCCGAGATTTTGAAAGTATTTTTTTCTGAAAGAGCATGTTTAAAAACATAGAGTTTGACCATTTTTAATATAATTTGACAAAGTTTGATATTTTTTAACGATTATTTTAATCGGTGCGCAGATTCAATTTCATTTTTTACGCTTCTTGAAAAGACATTACAAGTGATGAAATGCCATTCACTGATGCCATAAGCGCAGAGTGCAATGTTTAATTCGCATCTTTACTCCCATGTACTGGCAACGATATGGTTGATAGCAAGTGTAGAGCGCAGTATTTAATTCACTTCTTAGTTATCATATCGTGGAAACGCGGTAGACAGCAAGCGTAAGCATTCAGCGAGCTAAAGTTCATCCCTCGTGACGTCATAAAGACCACGCCTTGCTTGAAAAATCGAACATTTAAAAAAATTAATAAAAAATAAGCGTTTTGAAAATAAATGTTTATGTTTTTTTTCCGCTGCATGTTTTTTTTTTTTTTTTTTTTTTTTACTCATTCTATCAAGTTAGTGACTAAAAGTAGTGCTTTTGACTGATGGAAACAACCCCATTGAAGTCTTTTGTGAAAGAAGAGGACTGTTCCACATTTAAAACACTTTTTAAATCACAAAAACAGTTTAAAAAAATCTTTTTCCAAAATTTTTTGTTTAATTTTAATGATAATTATACTCGCTCAGCGATGTCCGGGCAAAAAGTTAAAAATATGTCTTTGAAGTTTATGGAATACGCTTACCCTCTTTCGAACTAACTGGTGCTTGAGTGCGCATAGCCAGTGTTGCCAGGTGGTCAAATCCAGATTTCCCCAATTTCCTTCCAACTTTCCCCCAAAATGCGATGTTTTCTATCAAATTTCCCCAAATTCAAAAATTATTTTTCCACTAATATTTTCATAAAATGAATCGACTTCCTCTGATATTTTTGTCTCTTGAAATTTTTTTTTCCCCAAATAGACAAATTTTCTTATAAAACTCCCCAACATCCCCCCCCCCCATTTTCGCTTTTTTTTTTGTCTTTATCTTTTTTTATCTTTACTAATAATAAAGTATCTCTGTCCGGATCTCTTTCTGTCTGTCAGGATCTCTAACGCGCATATAGCGGCAAGACCGTTCGGCTGATTTTCATGAAATTCGGCAAAGAATTAGTTTATAGCATGGGGATGTGCACCTTTAAGCGTTTTTTCGAAAATTTGATTTTGTTCTTTTTCTATTCCAATTTTACGAACATTCTCCCGAGCAAAATTATCATAAGATGGACGACTAAATTACCAAGTTATCATAATGTGGAACCGTAACGTGAGCAAGCGAATTGGCGAGAAATTCATCATGCATTATATGTATATATACAGGGGAACCAAAATACCTTTTAATTTTCTACTACGGGCAAAGCCGTGCGGGTGCCCCTAGTCATAAATACAAGCTCCTGACCGAGAGATAAGAAATAACCAAATATTTTTTTCTACTCGTATTTACTACTCTGCTTCTGTATGTACATTTAAACTATGATTTTTGTATATATTTATCCAAGAGCATCCTTCATCACACTTATTTTTGCCTGTTTCACGTATCAACTATTTACACACGCAGAACTGTTAATGCGAATTTCATAAAGTTGTGCAAAGCTAAACCAACGCAGTTTGATACAAACAATGTAACTACCAGATGTCAAGACGCGAATTTAAATACGAAAAAAATAATAATTCCGGAGGTTCTTTTTTTCCCCACGTATTCCCCAAGAAAAAAAATTTTTCCCCAAAAAAATCCTCTCAAAACCCATTTCCCCAAAATTTCCCCAGAAAGCACCAGATTTCCCCATAATGGGGAAATTTCCCCCTGTCTGGCAACACTGCCCGTAGCGCAGACAGAGAGTGAAACTGAATTCGGCACGAGAATGGGACTGCTCCGGGAGCAGTATCGTTCTTCTCATAAGGCAAATCGTCGGGGAGAGGGGTAACTGTACCCTCACTTTCAAAAGTAAAGGAGCATTATTCCTCCATTTTTTTAAGTTTAAAATTAACAATCGGTTGAAAAAATAATAAAATTGTTCGATTCACGTGTTTCAAGAACGATGAATTGAACTAATAAATGTGTAACAATAACAGGAAATATCCAATGTTGTTTAGCACAAATAAACAGATTACAGAATACACGTGTTTCGGGGTTTCAAGGAACCCCTTTCTCAATTCAAAGGCATGTGCTTCTAAATGTAAAGACATCCAGTAATCGCAATGAAAATGGACAGCAGACAGCTTAACTATCGTCTGCTGTCCATTTTCATGGCTTTTACTGGATGTCTTTACATCTAGAAGCTCATGCCTTTGAATTGAAAAGGGGGTTCCTTGAAACCCCGAAACACGTGTCTTCTATAATCTGTTTATTTGTGCTAATTAACGTGGGATATTTCCTGTTATTCCTCGGCACAAAGGTATTTATTTATTGCTTAGTAAGTGTGTGTTTTATATTTTGCTTATGTTATTATTTCATAAAAATAAAAATGGAGCTATGAACTGGGAAGGAAGGAGTCTTATTGTGGCCATTGCCACGATTTTTGTGTTCAGTCACCATTTCACTTATCGCACTATTTCACTTTGCCCCGCATTCTCCTACATATATAGGGTCAGTTGTGGTAAATAGAAACAAAATGCATTACCCCACTCGTGGTGACGACTGGGTAGCATGAAGAAGACACTGAGAAAGTTCGCCTGTTTCTGAACAGCTAGGGAAATGTCTCCATTGCTCAAAAATAGCAATGGAAAAAGTCGTAAGATCAGTTAACTTCGGTAAAAATTGTACGCTTTCCAGCAAACCTTAAAGTGGAAGTACTTTCAACTTCTCATTGTTGGTAATGCATTATGTTACTGAAATATTTATTTATGAATTTCATCTTCCCTGTTTATCTTTATGTGCTCATTAGATTTTTTTTCCAATTACCCTGAACTCTTTGGGGGTATTGTTCTTTGAGGTAATTGGAAATAATTATGTATTTCTTCGCGTATATCGCTTTGGAAGACAATCAACATTGTTCTTTTGAATAAGTTATAACTTTTGTGTATTTCATATATTAAGCTGGTCATTTGCTCTTTTTAAAGATTTTTTTACCATTAAATGATCGCAGATTACAATTGAACAACTTTTTACTTTTTCAAGATTTAGCTTAACTTTATTTACAGTAAAATTATAAAATAACAGTAACTGTAAACTAACATAAAAATTAATAAATTACTCAGAACACTGAACAAATGTTGAATGTCTCCTAAGAACGCGCAAAAGCATAAATGAAATCAGCAAACGAAAATTTCGAATCAATTCAAGCAATAGAAATTTTGTTTAAAATTACCGTAGCTGACCCTACTTAAGTCGATAGGATAAACATAATGGAAAGTTAGCAGGAAGCAATGTGCAGTATAACTTAGTTTACCCGGATTAATAATCCGAAAGAACGAAAATACAGATAATCCGAGTAATACAGACAACAAGCAAAAAAATCTTCAGCTAAGCAGACGCACCTTTTATTTAGAGTAAAAAAGAATGCTGTGTAACTAAATTACGTAGGAGTGTTTCACACAATCCACATAAAATCATTTAAATTACTCAATCAAGCACTTTATCATTTTTAGTTCATTTATAGTTCAGCTGCAATGGTGACAGACTGACGCTCCAAAGTCCGCCATATTGTGTGCTAAATTTCTATCATTTATTGTGGGATCTAACAGATTTTTTAAAAAAAGTACTAAACACTTTTCATAATGGGTATAACTTTGATATACCCCCCCCCCCCCAAAAAAAAAAAAAAAAAATTACGCGCCAAATCTGGCACTCCCTACGGACTTTTTAGGGTTGCTGTTTCTTATTTTGGTGTTGCCAATTTAGGTTTTTTCAGCTTTTAAGTTTTTAAATTTAGTATTGTCTTGTATTTTGTACTATCTTTTGAGTTTTTTTTTTTTTTTTAAAGTTTTGTGACAACAATTTTTGGATTTCATATATGTTTTAGTGGCCATTTCTTTGTGAAGTGATCGAGCAGATTTCTGACTTGCTGTATTTTGCTGAAAATCTGGTTGAATTGTCCAATTATATTTATTTCTATTAGTTATTTTTATCTTTTAGCTTTCAATATGCCTACTGTATATAGTATTATTGAAAAGTTTCAGTTTGAGTCGGAAAATTGATAGTTGTGTTCTTCATTTTCGTCGGGTAGGCCGACAGTTGGAAGGCCAGGTATTGTTAATTGTTTATTTGTGCATTATTTGGCTCAGGATAGGCAGATATTAATTGATTTTTTGATGGAGGTTGGATTGTTGAAGGCTGTAATCTAGGGATCTGAAGGAGAAAAAAAAAGGCGCCAAAAACAGGTATTTTGCTAGGCGAGAAAAAAAAGTCGCCAAATTTCCGATTTGAGGGGGGGGGGGGGTATATCAAAGTAGTTCCTCCTAATGCACTCAAAAGGACAAAATATCTTTTCTGGGTCAGAAAGGACAATTTAAGTATTCCTGTAGTTTTCAAATGTTCCGAGAAAATGACACCAAAAACGAAGAAAAGTGCGGCTCAACTGATGCAGAGAATTTCTTATCGTTATCTAGCTTTCAATCATAAATTTGACTGTTGAAACTTGCATATTTTTCTTAATGGGAAAGTTTGGTTTCAAATGACTTAAGCCTCCCTTTTCTTCGTTTGTGATGTTATTTTCTTTGAAATAATTGAAAACTACAGGGGTACTTAAATTGTCCTTTTTGACCCAGAGAAGGGAAATTATAAAAAGCGCTTAGTATTTTTTTTAAAAAAAAATCTGTTATTTTATTCTTTTTAATGTAAAGGTATTTCAGAAATAGAAGAATGTTACCATCACGAAACTTCACCTCACTTTTTCATGTAAATGCTTCATACCAAAAGAAACTATATACATGTCTGAAACATTAATCAATTGGCACTAAATTAATCCTTTCATATAAAATGCTAGTATAATCCTCTAGGATTTGTTTGTGTGGTAATTTAATTAAAACTATTTAAATATTAAAGGTTTCCCAAACTAATTTATGCTTCACAACATACAAATTACTCGTGATAAAGATCCTGATATGTCTCTTTACTTAGCCCCGTTATTGATTATTGGCATAGATGAGATAAAAACATTTAGAAATGAATGACAATACTGTCTAACCACGGATTGTATGGAAAGGCAAACATCCGGTTTACACGCGGAAACGGAAGCATCTATTAGTTTTCAAGGATTTCAGATTTTGCAGATGTATGTTAGCCTCCAAATTAAGCAGAGTCTCATTCAAATGAGCGGAATACGCGCATAAAAATTTTATTTTTCCCCTCATTCAGATGGAGTCGCCTTAACTGGATGTTTGCCAATTCCATACAATCCGTGGTCAAACAGTAATTAGTTGTCATGCTTACTCCAGAGAAGCCTTGATTCAAAATTTTCATTATGATCACCATAAATATTATTGTAGTAAGGCAACGAATTTTTGTAGCAGTGGGTTTAATATTTAAACATTTAATGCGGAAATGACATGACATTTACTGTTTTCCATCCTAACTGAAAAAAAGAAAAATTAATTTGAATTTTGACATCTTGAATTCAAATTATGTTTTTCGCAATCACGAGTGTGTGTATGTTGCGTGTGTGTTTGTGTGTGGGGTATGTGTGTTTGTGTGTAGGGGTATGTGTATGTGTGTGTAGGCATGTGTGTTTGTGCCTGTGTGCTGGCATAAGTATGTGGGTAGCTGTGTGTATGAATGTGTGTGCGTGGGGGCGGGATATGTGTATGTGTGTGTAGGCATAAGTGTTTGTGTCTGTGTGCAGGCATGAACGTGTGGGTAGTTGTGTATATGTGTGTGTATGTGTTTGTGTGTGTGTGTGTATGTTTTTGTGTGTTTGTATGTATGCGTGTGTGTATGTGTTTGTGTGCGTGTGTATGTGTGCGTGTGTAGATGTGTATGTATGCGCGTGTGTGTAGGACATGTATACGTTTGTGTGTGTGTTTGTTTTTGTGTGTTTGTATGTATGCATGTGTGTATGTGTTTGTGTGTGTATGTATGTGTGTGTGTAGTTGTGTATGTATGCGCGTGTGTGTAGGATATGGATGCAACCTGGAGACGGCTTTCGCTATAGGAGCAGCATCGTGAGGAGCCGGTCGACAGTGACGGTGCGGAGGGAGGCGGTGGGAAAATAAAATGATAGGACGCCAAAAACAGTCAAATGAAAGCAATAAGCAATCGTGATTGCTCAAAAAATATATATATATTTAGAATTTAAATTTTTCAGCGTTAAGTTGTACCTTAAGATTACACAAAGCATTTAGAAAAATCCCGAAGTCTCTAAGTGTCTGGGTTCTGAGATACAGTGAAACCTCTCTGAGCGGCCACCCCTCCGTTCCGTAAAATTTCGGCTGTTCAGAGGGGGTGGCCGCTTTGAACTGCATTACAATTGCAATATAATTTTTATAATACATAATATAAGCAAGTCTAACACATAAAATGAAATTTGAGAGCTTTCTAAATGGGAAATGGCTTAATTTTTAATTATTGTGAACATTTTTCTTATGAAGGATACAATTTGTGACTTAAGTTTTTACTTTGCTCCAACAGTTGTTTTTAAATTTGTTTTTCAATTCAAATGTATATTTCTAGCTTATTTATTTGTCATTGCATCTGAGTTTTCAATGACTTTATCTATTTTCTCCAAAAACACTTTAGTTGAAAATTGAGTTTGTTGATGATTACAAAAAGTATTAGTAGTAAATTGATCGTCAAAGGCCGAATTAGTGCCTGAAAGACAAAAAAAAATGTTTTTGTTCAAAAAACTTCAATGATGCATACAACGAACTGATATGTTAATTTAAACCAATCCTAAATTAAAATTACATTTGAATAAAAACGCTATGTTTTGCTGACTCGTTGACCAGAAGACTTTTCTCGCAGTTGGCACTGTAATTATCAAAGCACTTCATTTCTGTTCCGTGCTGATAAGAATTCGAAATGCTACTCTGTTAGTTCTCTCGCAGATTTCCATGCTAAAAATTTCAATAACTTGTCGAGATTTATAAAAATTATCTTACACAGTGTTGTTTGCAACTCAGATACCACATACACACCGACCAGCTAATAAAATTGGCACATATTTTAATAAATGTAAAACTTTTGAACTGAAGGCCTTATTTGCTGTAAACCTCTTTAACCTGAATGGCTGTACATTAGAAACAGAAAGTGAATAAATTTTCCTTAAAAAATTGGGATAGACGCATCCATTCGGCGGCCGTTCAGAAGCTTTAGATGTCCGTTTCTAAGAGTCTTTAACGTTAAGTCTATGAACTAAAATATCCGTGCCACAAAAATTTGACCGTTAAGAGGGGTGGTCGCTTAAGACAAGTGGCCGCTCAGAGAGGTTTCACTGCATAAGCAAAAGCAGGCCTTAGATCTTTCCGTGATAATCAGGTCAAGTATAATGAAAGTGCTTAAAAAAATACAGATGTTTTGCGCACTGATGGTTCAGCTATCGTTATTTAAAACTACTATTTGTGTGAATATAAAACTTTTTAAAACTCTGCAAATTTTATCCGAATAAACTGGAGTTCTGGATAAACTGAGGACGGATGAACGAGGTTCTACTGTATTGAATGAAGTACACAATTTCACTTCCTATTAGAAAACCTTTTGAAAAATTGAAACAAACATCGCAAAGTAAAGATCTTTCTATTATTGATAAGACAAGCGTGCTAAAAAAATTAGTCTGCAGAATATCTCACCAACCACCAATCCTTCTTTTGCTTCCAGTTACTTCATTAAAGTGTCAAGCGGACCCTCTAGGGATAGTGCTCTTTTTTTGAAATCCGTGTTCTAGAATCATTCTGAGATTTACTGTTCTCGGATTTATCTAAACAAGCGGCGATTTCGAATTCATTCGAACTGCGACCTCGTTCTTCTATGTAAAGTTGTTTTCACCCACACTGGTCATTGCTGGTTGCAAAAACCGTTTTACAGTTTCAGGGCAGGGTAAATTCTACCTTCGGGTTACACGTTCCCGCCGTCGCATTCACGAAATTAAGCTTTTTTGCATGTTTCCGCTTTTCTTGCATACCCTATAAGAAATTTTGGACAAAAATTTGGAGCATTGTTTTAGCTACAAGAGGTGGTTCTTAATTTTTAACCGACTTCAAAAAAGGAGATTATGATTTCGGCTTGCGACTTTTTATGTGTGTTTTCGTATTACTTCAAGAATACTGGACCGATTTGAAAAATTCTTTTCTTTTGTTTGGAAGGGTATGCTTTCCAGATGGTCCCATGTTAATTTTGTCTGGATCTGTTGAGGGGTCTAGGAGAAATCTAAGAAACTTTGAATTTCACACGTTGTGGCTACGTAGCCCAACTTTTGTCACTGCGCGATACGTCACAGGAGGTCACGTGGTTTTGGCGTGAACGGTGCATTTTTTCCACGGATGTATCTTGTTTTGAACAATACGTATATAATTCCCTCGCATCGGGGTTTGATTTTCACGGCGCCGCCTGCTAATTTTAATTTTGTCTTACTAATGTATTTCTTACTCATGCAGCAAATCAGTAAATTAAATGCATTTTGCTACGAAAATAGTTGAAATAATTAATTTATTATAATTTTTTTTGCTAATAAATAACTTCATTTAGTCATCAAGGTTTTTTTGAGCAATCACGATTGCTTATTGTTCTCATTCGACTGTTTTGATGTCCTATCTTTTTATTTTCCCACCGCCACCCTCCGCACTCTGTCACCGTCGACTGGCTCCTCACGATGCTGCTCCTATAGCGAAAGCCGTCTCCAGGTTGCATCCATGTCCTACACACTCGCGCATACATACGCAGCTACACACACGCGCGCGCATACATACACACACACATACACACAACTACCCACACATTCATGCCTGCACACTGACACAAACACAAATGCCTACACGCACATACACATACCCACCCCACACACACATACACACATTCATATACACAACTACCCACACATTTATGCCAGCACACAGACAAACACACATGCCTACACACACATACACATAACCCTACACACAAACACACATACCCCCACACACAAACACACACGCCTACATACACACACTTGTGATTGCGAAAAACATAATTTGAATTCAAGATGTCAAAATTCAAATTAATATTTTTTTTTGAGCAATCACGATTGCTTATTGCTTTCATTTGACTGCTTTGATGTCCTATCATTTTATTTCCCCACCGCCACCCTCCGCACCATCACCGTCGACCGGCTCCTTCCTCACGATGCTGCTCCTATAGCGAAAGCTGTCTCCAGGTTGCATCCATGTCCTACACACACGCGCATACACACACGCGCATACACACACATACACACACGCACACACACACATACACCTACACACACCTACATACACATACACACACGCATACATACAGACACCTACACACACAAAAACATACACACATTCATACACACAACTACCCACACACTCATGCCAGTACACAGACACAAACACATATGCCTACACACACATACACATCCCCCTACACACAAACACACACACATACACACACTCGTGATTGCGAAAAACATAATTAGAATTCAAAATGTCAAAATTCAAATTAATTTTTAATTTTTTTTTTTAATATTTCAGTTTTGAAATATATTTAATGTTAAATTCAAGGGGAATTTAAAACAAAAATCCCCCGCCTCTCCCTCCGAAGATTAAATTTATGTATGTTATAAATATACCGTAACTGGCGTCCGATTTCTGAAGTTTGACTAGTATTCTAGATTTAATATTTTATGACGCCGTGAGCTTCATTTACAGCTAGGGTAATATTAATTTACAGACTTAGTTGGAATTTTTTTATGCACTATGCTCCCCGATTACTAGAAGACGCCTGTACAGATTAGGAAAATTCTTTTTCTGTTTGAAACGGTATACTTCTCCCTGTCGTCTAATGGTCTTCAAGTCCGGGAATAAGGGATCCTGGAGAAATCGAGGGAGAGGATAAATTTAAATACTAATTTCGCGTTTAATTAAATTAGTGTTCAACTCAGGTGGGTAGTCAGTTACGTTATGTAGTAGTTTATAGGCGGCCCCGACTTCAAAAGGTTATAAAAAATTAAGGGATCGTATATAATTAGTTAGGTATTAAAATAATTCATCGTGTAGTAATTAAAATCAGTGTTTATTTTATAACTGGGTGTTTAGTTTAGTTGATTTTTAACCGACTTCAAAAAAGGAGGTTATGATTTCGTATTGCGGCTTTTTATGTATGTTTTCGAATTGTTCCAACACTACTGGACCGATTTAAAAAAAAAAAAAAATTTGTTTGGAAGGGTATACTTCCCAAATGATCCCATTATAATTTGGTCTGGATCTGATAAGGGGTCCCGGAGAAATCCAAGAAACTTTAAATTTCATACGTCACGGACACGTGGTTTTGCTGTGATCGGTATATTTTCACACCTAAGGTTTTGGCTTTCTCTTGAACGATATTTGATTCTCGCGGCACATGGATGATTAATTTTCGCAACGCCTGTTAATTTTTTATTATAAGTGTTACTAATGTATTTATTACTGCGTAGCAAAGCAGTAAATTAAATATATTTTGCTACTTTAATAGTTGAATCAATTACCTTAATATTTTATTTACTAATAAATAACTTTATTTAGGCACTAAAATATAAAGTTCTTTATTTAATATTCCACTTTTTAAACCTATTTAGTGTTCAATTAAGGGGGAATTGAATACAGAACACCCCTCCCCACGATTTAATTTATATTCTTTAATGATATACATTATAACTGTGTATGATTTCTGAAGTTTGGCCAATATTCTAGATTTACTATTTCACGATGCCACCAGTTCAATTTGAAATTAGGGTTATATTAGTTAGCATTCTTCAAAAAAAAGGAGGAGGTTCTGAACTCATCGGATTTGTTTTTCCTTTGTACAATGTTCCATAAATACTCGAAGACACCTGTACACAGAGCCGTGCACAGGAAGGGGGAAGGGCACCTATTGGCCCGGGCCCGAGCCTGAAAGGGGCCCATTAACTTTATAACTAAGGGAGAAATATAGGGGTAAACAATATGGAGAGGGGCCCGGAAAAACATTTGTGATGGGCTCCAAAATTTCTGTGCACGCCCCTGCCTGTACCGATAAGGAAAATTCTTTTTTTGTTTGAAACGATATACTTTCTCGGCGGTCTCAAGTTCAGGTTTGATGAAATTGTGGGAGCTCTTCAAATATCATATTCACATTTAAATCGATTTGTACTTTATTAACTTTGTATATCGTCTCACTTAGTGAACCGTTTTTTATGCTTTTTTTTTTTTTTTTTTTTAGTGGTGGTTTTGTTTAGGGGTGATCTAACTTGGGTTCCAAATCTTTGATTTACCCTATTTGTTCTTTAGGGAAAAGTTAAGGGTAAAACAAGAAATTTCATGCAATTTCCCTCATAAATGAGTTTAAATATAAAACCCATTGATGAACAAAAGCCATAAAACAAAGGTATATACTTTCTTTACCTATAGTTAAAGAAAGTACTAAAAAATATATTATTAAGAGTAATGGTAATGAAAATTTTGAACTAAGGATTCTCTGAAGCAAACATAAAATTCATTCTAGTGGAATTTTTAATCTTCATCTATAGTGGGGGCATGTGAAGAAACATGCGACTTTTATCACGAGTTACATGACGCGTATTGCGAAACATAAATTACAATTTACAATATTACAATTCTAAAATTTACAATTTTACAAATTTAAACTTAAAGCGGTTTCGTTTTTTTTTTAGTGACTTGTGCATTTGCTTTCGAAAAGCAAACTTTGATAAAGTTGAACTAATGATGAAGACATTTTTTTTTTTTTTTTTTTTTTTGTACATAGTTATACGCATTTGACAAAGCCTTTCTTCACAGTCGTCGGAAGTCTCTGAGACGCTCGCCGTGTTATTTACGCCACTAAAAATCAAAAAATAAATTACTTTTAAATAATAAAAAAAAACCGCCTTCAAAAAATACCCAGGAACTAAAAAGCAAAAAATAACTAATTACCCTTATAATTCTATTTCCTACACAAACATAGAAATGAAATTTATTTTACAATTAAAGTACAAAAATCAACTAAATTAAACACCGAATTATAAAATAAATACTAATTTAAATTACTATACGATGAATTATTTTAGATACCTAACTAATTTTTTCGATCTTTAAATTTTTAATAACCTTTTGAAGTCGGGGTCTCCTATAAACTACTATCTAACGTAACTGAGTAGGTTTTGTTTTAAAGACTAATTTCGCGTATAATTAGTGTTTAATTCAGGATTCGGTGGGTTGTCAGTTACGTTATGTAGTTGTTTATAGGAGGCCCCGACTTCAAAAGGTTATTAATAATTTAGAGATCGAAAAATTTAGTTTGATATTTAAAATAATTTATCGTATAGTAATTTAAACGAGTGTTTGTTTTATAATTCGGTGTTTAGTTTAGTTGATTTTTGTACTGGAATCGTAAAATAAATTTCATTTCTATGTTTGGGTAGGAAATAGAATGTAAGGGTAATTAGTTATTTTTTGCTTTTTTAGTTCCTGGGTATTTTTTGAAGGCGGTTTTTTTTTTTATTTAAAAGTAATTTATACTATAGTTTAGTGCTTAGTTGCTTACGCTGCACCACAATGTACAGCATGAAAACCCAATTTCGGAGTGCCGAAATCCGGAATTTTTTCATTAAATATTTATTTATTTTGCTTAAAATCCGTTTCTCCCGCCCCCCTCAGTTTTAAAAGTTCAAAATTGTTAATGTTTGGCATTTACTTGTTGAAAACACAACTGAACTTTCAGTTCAGCTTTTTTTTTTCTTTGAGTTGTTTCGAAGTCATAAGTTATGCATAAAACAGAGTCTTGCTACAATGTGCAGCAATTTTTTAACGTCCTCTTACGGTTAACGATAATTCTTCTTTAATTATCATAAGTATGCAATGCAAAGTCTACTGAACAAAAGTAAAAAGTTATTTTTTGTAAAAGTATGATTTATTTATTGTATCGATCGGCACATTGCATAACAATAAAAAGCAGCGTCGGCGGATTACGCAAGGCTGCAAATTATCTTCAACTGTTGTTTTAACATAATGAAGTATACTTTCATTCATATTGTTTTAAAAATAAAAGAAATTTACCTCGAACATAGCGAAAACAGAAAAAACGGGACAAATACCACACAACAGGAGAGTTTTCACTACTTTTTGAGTCAGAATCCAAAATCCAGAAAATTCCGAAATCCGAAAAGGCCGTGGTCCCGAACATTCCGGATTTCAGGCTCCCATACATTATTAAAATTTAGCGCAATTTTTGGTGCAATGTAGTCCAACCTTGTTTATCCGTACAAACTGAGACCAAAGGCAATTCGGATTAAAAACGAGCTAATGTGTGCATTACATGACTTTATTTTACTCCAATTTAATGTCATTTCCCCATTAGTGGCAATTTTAATTTCATTCAGTAGTTTACTCTCTAAATATCACCAACAATGACCAAATTAAAACCAGATATTAAAAAATCGCCACATTTGTCGCCAAGTTGGCGACAAAATTTGGCGAACAAAAGACTGGCGATATGTCGCCAAGTGTCCGCAAATTATAACACCACTTGAGTTTACATCGAAATTAACAATGATTTCCCCCCCAAAAGGAGCAAAAGACCCCTTTAGAAACACCCAAATGCAACCAAAAGGTGAGGTGCACAATTAGACCCCACTAGGAGACTACATACCAAATTCCAACTTTCTAGGACATACTGTTCTTAAGTTATGCGACATACATCCGCAAATATGCACATACGCACATACATACGTACATACGGATGTCACGAGAAAACTCGTTGTAATTAACTCGGGGATCGTCAAAATGGGTGTTTCGGCTGTCTGTACGTTCCTAGGCAAATATCCACGTGTAATCGGGTCGAAAAAAAGCTGAATATTCATTCGGGGGTGAGCAAAATGGAAATTAAGGCCGATATTTCAGTGAAAATTTTTTCGCGAATACAATACTTCCGTTTTACTTTTTTTTACAAAAAAGGAAGTTTCGTATTCGCGAAAACATTTTCACTCAAAAATCGGCCTTTATTTCCACTTTGCTCACCCCCGAATGAATGTTGAGTGATTTTTTTCAGCCCGACCACACGTGAATATATGCCTAGGAACGTACAGACACCGGAAATATCCATTTTGACGATCCCCGAGTTAATTGCAACGAGTTTTCTCGTGACGTCTGTTTGTATGTATGTATGTGCGTATGTGTGTGTATGTATGTCGCATAACTCAAGAACGGAATGTCGTAGAAAGTTGAAATTTGGTACGTAGAATCCTAGTCGGGTCTAGTTGTGCACCTCTCCTTTTGGTTGCATTCGGATGCTCCAAAGGAGGTCTTTTGCCCCTTTTTGGGGGGAAATTATTATTAATTTCAATGTTAACTCAAATGGTGTTATAATTTGGCTGACATTTGGCGATAAATCGCCAGTCTTTTGGTCGCCAAGTTTTGTCGCCATCTTGGCGATAAATTTGGCGATTAGTTTTTTATTTTTTACTTTTTAATCTGGTTTCAATTCGGCCACTGTTGGTGATATTTAGAGAGTAAACTATTGAATCGCATTAAAATTGCCAGTAATGGGGAAATGACATTAAATTGGAGTAAAAGGAAGTCATGTGATGCACACATCAGCTCGTTTGTAAAAGGAAGCAAAAATCCAGACAATATGGGTATTTAGTAAAGCAAATTCGTAAATAAGCAGACTTAAACTTTTATTACAGCAAAAAGCGTTGCTTTGTAACAAAATTGCACAGGATTGTTACTCGCAAACACTCCATCACTACTAGTTTAGCTGCAGTGGTGTGTCGGACTGACACTCCAATTATCCCAGATTGTTTATTAGATGACTATAATTTATCGTACGAGCTATGCAGGAGTTGTACATTTAATCAAGTTAAAAAGCGCAGGTTGGTTGAACACGGACAGAAGTGAGATTGCTGATTTGCTTTTGAAGAATCCGACCGAACTAAACTTTCTTAAATAGTAACTTATTTCATCCAAACCAGGACCGCCGAGAACCAAAGCGAGCCCCTTGCCAGTTAGGTCGCCAGGCCCTCTTCCCCCATAAAAATTATCTACTTCGATTCTGAGCCGGGCCCTCGCGAAATTAGAAGATTGAGCGTCGCAGATTGGGCGCCGAGCATATTGGGTTTCGGGAACATTGGGCGCCGGAACATTGGGCACTGGGAATATTGGGCACCGGGAACATTGGCGCCGTGAACAGTGGCCAGTGGGCGCCCAAGTTTTGGGCGCTGTTAAACTTTTTCGGCCAAAAACTGCGCGTCTAATCGACGGCGCCCAACTTTCCCAGCGCCAAATGTTCCCGGCGTCCAATATGCCCAATGCCCAATGTTCTCGGCCCTCAATATGCTCGGCGCCCAATCTTGATAGACCGGGGGCCCTCGGCCTCTTCTTTCCGAGCAGGTTGACATTACACTTTGTCGTCGGCCCTGATACCAACTCAATTTAGAGTGTTTCTTCGTTTAAGGGAATGAGTTAACGTTGAGATAAATGGGGAATATTCTCATAAAATGTGTCTTTCTCAAGCCAGTGATAAGCGTGGGGACAAATCGACAAATTATTGAAAGAGGGACTTTCTCCACAAATGGGAACAAAATATTAGTAGGTACTCCCTGCTCGTTGAGAATTCAAGTATACAAATAACTCTGACTTTTTTGAGACTTTAAATATAGTAATAATTATATAATATTTAGCTACATACGCAAATGTGTCTCAAATAAAAAAGGACGTTGCTACTACTCCTCGAAAATAAGCAGCTATGATTGGCTAACGTAGTCTACTCCAGTAGGGGCCTACTTATTGGCAAAATAATCGCTCATTTTGGCGAAAAACTTCTAATTCTACAGGAAATAAATTACATGACGAATTATACAGTTGAGTAATATTGTCGGTTGCCATTTTTTTCTTGCGTGCAGAGAAATACGCTCGGAATCAATGTTACAAAAGCTTTGAGGCTTTGTCGTAAGCGGAAAGCAATTTAAATGTTTCCTTTTTGATTATTCTTTAAGAAATGCTGATGTGTATGAGAATTTTGTGGGATCCTTATTGCGATGAGGACTTCCCTTGAATTTGCTTTTTTCCTTTTTTTTTTTTGTGTGTGGGAGGGGGGGGGGGGAGAATACACTAGTACTAGAGTTCTCATGGGTTTTCGAACTAGTATTATAGAGTCCCTACGGAGATTTTTAGAGGACGGAAATGGTTAAGAGGAATGTATTGGAAAGGAGATCTCTTAATACTCTAATGGAGACTTTTGGGGAATGTTTTTCTTTTTATAATATAGCTTGAGTTCTTGAGTATTAAATGTCCTCCTTCACAGGGGTACCCACCTAGGGGGAGGATCATGGCGTTTTTAGGGGGATTCTTTTAGGGGTATTTTTTTCATTCGGGGGGGACTCTTGCTCGGGTGTTTTTTGCGATATTGAGAGGAGATGCGCCCCTTGCCCATCGGGGATGAGCACCCCTGTCATTCAAATGAAGCTTTTCAGGGACTACTGTCCTTAATTTGATGCGTCGCTTGAACAGGATCGTTGACGTTATTTATTAGGAAGAAATATACGCGGAGAGAGAGAGTTCATGGTGCACAGGCTGCTTTAATTAGGTTTTTAAGGGGGTGTAGTTTTAAGTGATATGTTTATCCTCATTTTAGAGGGACTCTCTTTATTGGGGGGGGAGTACTCCGGCCATAGACACTCATATGGGTGGCAAGTGAGGGCTCAAGCCCTCCCCCCTTAGAAATCACAGAGGCGTCACCCTAAGGGCAAGGGCGCACCCGTCTCAATATTGAGCTCCTTCCCCCAAATGAGAAAAATACCCCTCCCTATAAATATTTTTATGGCGCAGTATGCGCCATAACCCCCCCCCCCCCCCATCCCAGGTGGAACCCTCGGAAATCAGAACTTCCTTGATTTTAGTATTTTTTCTTCGCAAAAATGTATTAACATTTCTCTAGCTACTAATGAATAAGTTATTAAAAATGTAAAATTTTAATAACTCTAATCTGTACAGAAATCGGTTTCCACGGGGAAAATATATCCTGCTACACCATGGGGAAAATATCTGGTCCCCCTCTTCTCAAAATGTTGCATATGGGCGCCCATTTTCCGGGATCAATATGATATATCAAGGGGTTAAATGGAGTTAGGACATCGCTCATGAGAAAGATTTAGGCACTCTTTTGATACTATTAAATTGTTTCTTCATTCCAAGATAGTCATTTTTGGAGATCGAGAGGTGTCGACTGCTCCCCCCCCCCCCCCCCGTTATAAAAAAATTTTTTGGACTAATGTCAACTATACTTTATCTTAATGAACATTTTGGCAAGGTCGATGCTTATTCCGAAACTGTTCAGCACTTTTTTTTGTTCTCGCATCATTTTTAGTATTTCTTCAGGAGAGAAATCCGACACTGCCTCTATTTCGGTTTCTGACTTTGTATGTATATCGCGCGTCAGCATTACGTTAACGTCATATGTTCCTAAGCATGAATCTTGCTTTGTAACCGTGTTTCTGATCTACACACAGTCAGCACAGCTTATTTTTGGACGATATAGTTATGAATCCCCTACTGTATATATGCACAATGGGAGAGGGGAGCATGAGTGTCCTCGGTTCCAGGGCTGGATCTGCGTACCTGCAGACCCCGCGTTGCGGGGGGCCCAATGTCCCAAGAAATTGGGGAAAAAATTTAAAAAAAAAAGTAAATTAATTAAAAAAATTAATTTGAATTCTTAAATTTTGAATTCAAATTATGTTTTTCGCGATCACGAGTTGCGACAGGACCCTACTCATTGGTTACTACTGTACTCACTTGATTCTAGACACGGCTCTTGTCCCTCCAAGCCTCCCCCTCCTGTTGAACGGAGACGTATGTATTAGTTGTGTATGTGTAGGCTTTTGGTGTGTGCGTAGACCTGTGTGTATGCACGTTGGCGTGTGTGTATGTGTGTGAGTGCGTATGTGTATGAGCGTGCGTGTGTCTAGAACATGGACGCCACCGACCAGGAGCGGCTACCGGAGGACGGAGCCGCGCCTGCAGGTGGCGGTGGTGGTTGAAAAAGGCACGGAACATCAAAGACGGTCAAATGAGAACAATAAGCAATCGTGATTGCTCAATAAAAAACTACACAAAAACTTAATTACGTCACAAACATACTACTAGGGGAATGGCCCTACAGATTTTGGGGCACAAAATTTATAGATCCGGTCCTGCTCAGTTTAAAGTAAAATAAAAAACGGAGCCCCTTCAAGAAAAAAATTGGGCCTACCAATACAGGGCCGCCAGAGCTTGAGTTTTCTTTCAAGATCTTATAGTTTTTTCAATCGGAGACTACCTTTTTTTAAGACCAAACTGTCCAAATAACGAGCCTGAACCTCCCTCCCCACGACCATATGGCCTAATGTGGCAATTGTCCCTGATAAAAAAAAAAAGTACTTTGTGCTGATTAACTAATACGAATACGACGACCAGCCAGCAGGGGCGGATACAGAAAAATCATCTTGGAGGGGGTACGGAAAATTGAATAGCCCCCCCCCCCCCCCCCCCCCGCGTCACCTTTGATGTTTCATAACAAAGCTTTAATGACTTTATTTTTAAAAGTGCATGTTTTTTATTTCTCCTATAGATCGAGGAATCTACTTCGAAGTACATGAATATTATGCACAAATATACTTTTAATGTAGACCGAAAACATGTGAAATACATGAACCGAAAACATCTTTAATGTTTCAAGCCATTTAAAATACTAAACCCTATATAATGTCACCGAGATGCTAGACAATGAGCAGTTTTACTCAGGAACATTGCCGTTAAGGTTATAACAAAAGGGCAAAGTTATTAAATAAACCCATACCTCACTTGAAGTTTTTTAAATTAATTTATAAAAGAAAATCATAACATATAAGTTTTACTGAAGAATTCAGAAACTATTTTTGTGTGAATTTCAAAACAATTGCTGATTTGTTCTTGAAACCATGATACAGTTGAGATAACATATTGATACTACATGCCGTTTCCATTAAAAATCATAGTTTTTTCCAAGAAACTACCATATGATTTCTTTCATTTTGCACTTTTTTATAAGCTGAAAAAGAATCGCAAATAGGTTCCTGGATCAAAATGACTCTTTTAGGTGCGCCTACAAATTAAAAAAAATAAATAAATAAAATTAAAAAAAATCAAAATAATTATTGATTCCATCAAATTAGTGGACGAATCGCGATAATACGGTCCCTTGAATTCGAAACTAGTGAGTTAAATATATTCTGCAACTCTGAGCCTCTGACTCCAGTAATACTTCCTTAGCAAGCAAATATGCTGTGTGTGTTTTGTGTTCTTTTTAATTAACTACGTAAAAAATTTCTAAAACGTTGGTCCAAAAAAAAAAAAAAAAACCATTTATTCCTAGAAAGATAAAAAAGTGCGATTTTTCCGTTCATGTCATAGTTAGGAACAACTGCCTTAGCGTATTACAGAAGTGGGAAAAGCAGATTCTGTAGGTTGAATTTGGAGTTTAGGTTAGGGAGGGGGGGAAGCGACAAGAATAATCTTTTCAGAATTAATCGGTAAAATAAATTTAAGTGATCGATATGCTAATTAATGGACGTATCTCAACTCCACATCAAGGAAAATTGATATTCCGTTGAGATTCTTGAGTCATTAAATACAAAATTAATCAAAAAATTTATTTTCCTTTTTTCTTCCCATAATAGGAGGAAACAAACATTAAATATGTATACTCAAACCCCAAATAATGAGGGAATTAACAAAATATTTATAAACGAATAAAAATTTTATGTTTTAAGTATTTATTTAGCGAGACTTATTTTCGTCGTCATGGTTACAAATCGTCTGCATTCAAGGCTTATCTCAAATAGTTTTTGCATAAAGGGTTTTTTTTTTGTGTAAAATCAAATATTTTCAAGAAAAACATCTAAAAATACTTAATTCTGGTAAGGATAAAAGTATAACATTATACGTTGTAAGTTTAATCTTTATGAAAAGTGCACGAGTGCAATTTGGTCATATCTTTATTACCTCATCCTAATTACTAGTTTTTTTTAAGAATATGCCTCCTTTTACCTAACCGAGAAAATCACTGGTCATGATATGATGAGTGTGAATTTGTCCTCTACTTCCATTCTATACAGGCACGTAGCTAGAACTTTGTTAAGGGGGGGGGGTCCAAGGTTTCACGAACTTCAAAAGAGGAGGCATGCTAAAGCAAAATTAGTAGCTCATATTTACGTTAAAAAATAAAGCCAATTGAAACTAATTATTAAAATATGATAATTAACTAAAATTAATTAAATAATTGAAATTGATAGAGCATTTATTAAAAAATTATTTAACAAAAATTTTACATTAAGTGGCAAAAAAATTATTGTCAGTTTATAAAATTAACATTAAACTAAAAGTTTTCCCATACTAAGTTTTCATACATGGATAGAAAAATTCCATCACATAAGCTTCCTCTGTTCTGATGCTTTGAAAATGAGTGGTATAATTCCTATTAATAAAAAGTTCACAATAAAAGAAAATCGGAAAACGAAAACTGTTCTATGGATTACTTGGAAAACGCAGGTAATAGTTTAATGAAATATTAAAGCTTTGTAATATATTTCAACAAAATATGTACAAGTCATTTTATTTGAAAAAAATAAAGAAATCTATATCTATCGAGTCGAATGTGAATGCAATATAATTCTATCTATACAATCTATGAATGCAATATAACGTAATTCCGCCACCCTGTCCGATTTGAACAAGATTTCTGGCAAAATTCAACCACCCTCTCGACGAAAATATTAGCAAGGTTTCATTTAAAAAGCCTGAATTAGTTCTTTATTTATCTACTTTATAACATTCTTTTGATTATACGAAATTGAATGAAGTTTCTAATTTTATCCGTTTTCTAATTATCATTTCTAACCATCATTTAAATACTTGAACAAACTATTAACTCCTTGATGGATGGAGACTTCCTTTGTTGCAATCATTAAAAAAAAAAAAAAAAAAAATGCGTATTGCCGTTTTTTTTAAATCGTTATTATTATTTTTTTGCAAAACGAATCGGTAAAATAAGCTATCTTAGGATCCGTTATGGTATTTTTTTTTTCTTTCTAATGGGGCTTCGTTAGAGGCTTTAGCCTTTTCGGATCTAGTGCGAACCACCGATATGGCATCTAGTCTTTCAAATGCTACCATTAAGGCGCGGATGTGACTGCACAGGAAATTTCGATGCCGAGTTTCCACCAGATGAAGACACTTGAGCTCTTTTCGGTGCGAAACTGCACTAGGGGTTTAATTTTGTCAAGCCAAACGAATACCTGAGAGATCTTTTACCTGTCGAGTAATGGAATGTATGGTGAATGAAATTAAGCATCTATGTATTTTTATTTTAACAACATTTTGGAAAAAATGCAAATGATTGCTTTTTATAAATGTTTTTTATAAGGTCATGAATGATTTAAACATTATTGGCGATTTTCCTCTGATGTTTTCAATTTGATGTTTCATTTAAAAGATCAAGAGGAGGCATCGCACCCACCTATCTCACCACCAAACACGAGTTCAGTTTATTCTGCCAATACAAAAAAAAACTTCTGTACAAATCAGTCTTTTTCAAATTAAAAATATAAATGTAACAACTACAGGGAAAATGGCAATATATACTATTACGAATTATCATGTCAATATTTGATTATAACCTGGTTACTTTACTGTCTTTATTAGCAGTAAGCAAGTGTTCGACTCGAAAATTTCATGATTTGGAGTCAAACGTCAAAATTTGATCATTAAGGTAATCTTCGTCCCGTTTGCGATTGCGATAATACAGTAGCATTAAGTTAGATACATTTTTAACAATATGTAATATGCATAAAGCTAGCCAATTTTTAAAATCAAAACTTATAGGTTTCTTATAGCCTCAGTTTATAAATTTTTTGCTCAACAGTCATCTGATGTTCAAAAGCCTAAAGACAATCTTTTGTAAAAAAAATCTTAGAATGATTGTGGTTAAAAATCCAGTAATGATTTAAATCTACCTTCCAAAATTCATCTAACAGTAATAACACTTCTGATTCTTTCATTTTCAAATTGGTATAACTTCCATTCTAGGAGCGATTTTGTAATCATCATGTATTCTCGAAAGCATATCATATTTTATAACGTAGGTATTGACTTTTTTTTTTCTTTCTTTTATGTGATGTTAGTAAAAGATATTCTATTGCAAGAAATAGCAAATAATTTTAACTTGAAGAAATTAAGAGTTTAAAAAAAAATCTAATATAGACGTGAAAAACACAAGAAAATGTACCTCGCATTGACCTTTTTTTAATTAGATGCGCAGTAGGGGAGAGTCGGGTAAGATGGAGAGGCGGCTAAGATGGTGACTTGAATGTTTCTCTTTATTTGCGATAGATGGCAGCCCCTTATTGGGATATATGCTTCAGTGTTGGCCATCTTTCAATTGAATTACATTCCTAGCGTGGAAAAATAACTGTAACTGCCGCCATTTTGTGTTTTGTTATTTCAGCGTGAACATATCTAAATTTGTCAACCTTTTCATTAGTGGATTGCGTTAAATTGGTGAGTGTTTTGGGCTTTTCTTCAATTTTATACATAATTAGTCTTCTCGATTAATGATATAATATTGCTTTTAAGTTAAAATACGGTTAATTTTATTCTCGTTTTGTACTTTAATTTCGACATGACGTCGTCGGGTAAGATGGATATGTAAGATGGCGGGTAAGATGGTGGTCTCCATCTTACACGCAAATAAAAAGCAGGCAATTTACTAGTCTCAAATCAAATATTTGTGCCTATAAGGATTACATATTATCTGTAAAAACTAGATTTTAAGACATTTTTTTACTTTTATTTTGTTTAATTACTTAAAAAAATATTTTTAAATGTTTAAAAAATTTGACTAGGTATTTGTTTAAATAAAAAAAAGAATTCTTTATTTTTATTCGTATTTTTCTTCTACAATGAATTGAGGCATATTAAAGATATCAATCAACTTTTCTTTTCTTGGATAGTTTAAAGGGGGGTAAAATTCATAACTGATGACAGCATCCTTAAAGTGATTATAACTTTATTTTTTTAGAAACAAAACGATGGGGAAATATAAAAGGATTACGGAAAGACAATCTTGGTCCAAAGAAGGTATGGATAAAGCTGTTGAAGAGGTACTAAGAGGAGCGTTCATTTTAACAACAGCAAAAAAATATTCTCTGCCTCAAACTTCTCTTCGGCGTTATGTGGATAAAAGGAAGAACAAAGAGCCATTTCCTGAGAACGCTGGAAGATTTAAGAATACTTTTACTGAGGAACAATTACTCTTGCTAAAAACCTATGTTACAGATATAGACAGACGTGCATTTGGTTTGACAAAGAAAGATTTTGCAAGAATCGCATTTGATTATGCTGAACATCTAAATAATAAAGAAGAAAGGATGGCTGGAAAAGATTTTGTGAGCAACTTTTTAAGTAAATTTAATTTATCTTTACGTAAGCCAGAGGCGACCTCAGTGGCAAGATTAGCAGCATTTAATGAAGTAAGTGTGCAAAACTTCTTTAATTTATTGATTGAAATTATGAAGAAACACAGATATGAGCCACACCAGATTTACAATGTTGACGAAACAGGTTGCTCAACTGTACCAACAAAATCCCCTCTCATTATAACACCAACAGGCAAACGACGGGTGGTTAAAGTATCTTCGGCTGAGAGAGGCTCAAATGTGAGTGTGGTCTGCTGTGTCAGCGCAACTGGACATTATGTGCCTCCACTTTTTATTTTTAAAAGAGTGCGCATGCAAGATTATTTGCTGCATGATGCACCACCTGGATCCCAAGCTGCCTGCAATCCAGACTCCAGCTTTATAAATGCCAAAATATTTTTGGAATGGCTGAGCCATTTTAAAAAAAATGTAGGACCTTCAGCTGACAATCAGATTCTGCTGTTGATGGACAATCACGCATCACACATAACCCTAGAAGCAGTAAATTTTTGCAGGGACAACTTTATCACTCTCCTTGGTTTTCCCCCGCACACAACCCACCGGATGCAGCCTTTGGACGTCAGTTTCTTCGGTCCTTTGAAAACTGCCTACAGTAATGTGTGCAATGATTTTTTAACTATGAATCCTGGCCAAACTGTTGCTGTGAAGAATGTACCTAGCCTCTTTCACAAAGCGTATGCCAAAGCGGCTACGCTAAATAACGCAGTGAAAGGATTTGAAGCAGCGGGGATTGTTCCCCTCAATTCACAAATTTTCTCAGCTGAAGAATTTGAACCTGCTGTGACAACAGCGGCTTATGCCACATCTAGTTCCGAAATTCATGATGCCGACACCCAACCTATTGCTGGTCCTTCTAATGCCTCCGATATCCAACCTGTTGCTGGTCCATCTAATGCCCCCGATATCCTGGTACTCCCTTTAGCTCCCCCAAAGGTAAAGAAACAAAGGACTAAAGCTCCATCGCTACATGCCACAAGTTCGCCTGTAAAAGAATATTTATTAGAAAGGAAGAAGCAAAAGGAAAGAAGAGAAGCAAAAAAAGGAAAGAAAAAAACTAAGGTCGTAGAGAATAAAACTAAGGTCGTAGAGAAGAAAAAATGCTCAAAAACTTATTTTGACTATTCATCAGATTCCTCCGTATCCATACATTACATGGACGAAGATGATAACTCAGATGAAGAAGTCGATGAAGTATGCATCATATGTGATGACTTCGGAAAAAATGAACTGTGGTTCAATTGTGCAGAATGCCACAAGTGGGCTCATGCGGCTTGTACTGGACTGTCAAATTCCGAAGCAAAAAAGAAGTCTTGGATATGTGATTTTTGTTCATAATTTTTTGGAAATTCATAATTTTGGGCATAAAATAAAATATAGTTATTATACTTGACATAACGAGTTTATTTTATTTTGTCAAATGGAATCAACTACGTAATCGCCATCTTACCCTCCACTGGTATCCATCTTACCCGCACCATCGGGTAAGATGGATACTTTGTGATGGGAGTAAAAAAGCAAGATTAACAAAAATATAAATTGTTTACATGGCAGGGAAATAAACTGTCACTAGGCAATAGTTGTACGAAGATATTAGTACAAAAATATTTTTTCAAATGTAGTTAGTTCTGTCTTAGAAATGTAAAAAGTCTTAGGGTCTCCAACTTACCCGACTCTCCCCTAAATAGCAGAAACTTTCACCCAGTAATTTTATAGTTAAATGCACATGTCTGTTTTTTTTTTACGTTTAATACTACCTTCGCAATTTACTAATGATGGATGCATAGACGCTTATTAAATAATTCCTCAGTAAAAAGGCGGTAAATACTAATCAGAAAATTTATTCCAATGAAACAAATACAAATATGCTTTTCTTGAAAAACGGAACAACATCGAAGAAAGATTTTTTTCTTCAGTTAAAAATGACTAGCTGCTCTTCTCTTGGGACCATAGACTCACATTTCAGTAAGATTTAAAAGTACGAATTTCTAATAATTACTTTTAAATTACATGTGTTAATATGGCCGAACTTGCAATTTCATAAACTGATTACAGTAAAATATTCAAGTAATTTTCAATTTCATTCTTCGCTTCATAAAATTTTGATACAGCGAAAAGTAATTTCGTTGCATCAACTTCAAATTTATTTATTCACTTATGTTCAAAAAAAAAAAAAGAAAAACGAACTTTTCAGGATTACAGTTAAAAAGTTGTAAGCTTCCGGGGAGATAAGTAATCTATTATTGTTAAAAATAAACTAAAAGTTTAAATAAGATTATTAATCAAAATATAAAATGAATCTGAAATAAATCATACCAAAAATATAAAGTTCAAAAATAAATTAATAATTAATATTTATTTTTTCTCATCCTCAATCACACGAAATGTGTAGAATTTTTTTTTCGTTGCTGTCGGAACTTAGTTTTATTTAAATGGGAAAACATATTAACACATAAATTGCTCGTATTGTTAAGAAAACTTTAAAAGGAAACACTACAACTTACCTAGTTTATGTACACTTAATTTTCTTCTGATTACAATTTTGTTCAAGATATGTTTCCTATAAGCGCGTGGTAGAAACAAACTGTGTGTTAAAACAGAAAATAATAGGAATTTCAATTACTAATTCACCAAGGATGCACCTCACTCTGGCTGTCCTTCGTGCAGCATGTGTCTAGGAAATCAAGTCCAAACGGGAAAAGAGTCAAAACGAAAAGAAGAAAGAAAGAAAACCACCCCAATGAGACTGGGGAATGTTTGTTTTCAATTACTTTGCCGATGGCAATTTGGTGGGCTGAGGGAGGGGGCCGAATTTCAAGGTCACAACCCAGTTGGGTTGAATCGGAAATTCGTCGTTTTCGGACGGATTCTTCGCGACACAGGAAGAGACCGGCGGCAACTGGGAACCCGCAGTTATTTCACGAGGTTCTCGTGTTCTGAATTGACTCGGACGCGGGAAAATTGTCGATAAATGGCAATATTTAAGGGGAAAATACCGGGTTTCATAAAATTTCTCTCTTTGGAAAATTTTTGTTGTCGTGAGGTGCAACAACCGAGAAAAAGCAGACAGTGGTCTTTCGGGAAGGGGGGGTCCGGATCCCATGGACCCCCCCCCCCCTTGGCTACGTCCTTGTTCTATACATAGAAACAAGAAACTCAACGAGTAGGGTCCTATCGCAATTTATGATTTCGAAAAACATATTTTGAAATCAAGACGCCAAAATTCAAATGAATGCCATGGCCTTTTTTTTTTCAAGTTACAACAATTTATACATTTTGAAGTAAAATTGTGAAATCAAAGTTTGTGTGTGGTCTTTGTATTAATGCGGGGTCTCTTGACTAGAATGTGCTACGCTGCAAATACTTGAAAAAAAAAATGACAGAATCTTGAAAAAGAGAGGAAAGAAACAAAATTTTGAAATCTTAGAAATCATGGCTAAAACTAAAACAAGTGAAAATGTGTGAAGGCTATCAGCTAAAAACAGATAAATAATTATAAATCATGTATTAATTTGAAAAAGAAAGGCATATCCTCTCTAATATGCACACTTGAAGGATCCATGAGCAGTGCATGTCTGAGACAATTTCTTTTACTCATCATTTGTCCTAACATAACTGAACCAACACTTATTTGCAATATTAGCAACCAAACTTCAAATGATTAAAATGTTTTTTTTTTCCACCACACTTCTAAGATTTAAATGAAATGGCTAGATGTAGCTGTTAAAAAATATCGTAGCTAATTTGAGAGGTTGCAGAAAATTTATAACAATCTGGTAGAAAACATTAAATATACAGACACAGAGATTTGATACAAGAACTTTATTTATAGCTTCCAAAAATATACGCATAGTAGGTACCAATTCAAATGATCAAATCTTTATTTCTTCATGAATGAAACAGAAATATATCTGTTTAACAAATTGGATTTGATCAAGGGAAATGGAGCAAGCCTCCAAACAATATGGTAAAAACCTTTTAAAAATTAACCAATTCCTCTTAAATGAATTGTTATGAGGCATGTTATGTCTTCAGATACTTCCACCCTTTTTAGATGACAAGCAGACAAATTACACAGAATAATTTCAATATTTTTCCCCAATGTCTCGTTAGTTCTACCATTATCTTGCTTCACACTGTTCCTTCAATGTTCTACGTAGGATGTCTTTAAAGATGTCTTAACAAGCTTCTAGGCAAATATCTAGAAAAAGGAGGATCCAAAATTTAAATCTTCAAGAATATGCTCCTACTTAGTCTTCCATTGAGCTTAAAAATTTACTTTCTGAATTTTCATTTAAACTATTTTACAAAAATTATGGGTGCTATTAACAAAGATGGGGTAAGAGATATTAAGACATGAAAGAAACAGGTGATCTAAAGAAGCTCCAAACATCTCTATATGGAGTAAAATTGCGTAACACTTTTTCATCAGGGGTGTGTAAAGAGGTGTCAGAAGGTATAAAAATTACTTAACAAATACACAGTAAAAATTAATTTAGGTTAGCTATGCCAATCACTGTAAATTCAAGAGATCAATGAGCCTGAGCTGTTATCTTTCGCTAACAGCTCAGTTAGCAAAAGCTAACACAGTTAGCTTTTGCTCCTCAGATGTGTAGACAAAATACTACATAGTACAGTTAACTCTCAATCACTGTACTCAAAGTCCTGAAAAAACCGGCTATAACCTTTGAGTTACGGGAAGCAACCACAGCCTTCTCAAGAGTTAGGGACCCAATGAAATCTATGAGATAAAAAAATATTAGAATTAGAGTCAACTGCATAACACAAATCAATGAATAATAAAAAGTTAGAACATAAGAAAAAAATTCATGTACACTTGTTATTTGATGATTTTAAAGTTGAATAATTTCCTCCTTGATTACTTATTACAGATTAAAACTCATGAAATATCACACACATTCATACTTCTGTTGAATCAGTTATTACTCTTCAGGCTCCGACTAAATTGAAAAGCATAAGCAGAGGAAATGACAGCAAATGAAGCCAAATCTCTCTACTATGTGCCATTTAGTCAGGAATTTTCAGTTTTTGCATCTGCACATGCGAAATACTTCTTGGACTGAGGGGGAAAAAACAACTTAATTTAAAACTTAAATGCACAAATATTGCCTTGCATCATAATCATACTGGAATAATACACAATGCATTGTTTTTTCTCCTTTTTCAAATATCAAATTGCAGTTGGTTCTGTTTAACTACATTCTTTATCAATATATATTTGTGTGTATGCACTGTGCAGTCGCGTCTGTTCATAGTGAAGTCTAAGGAACCGAATAACAATTTCGTATATAGCCTCAATTTCGCTATAAAAAGGTAAACAACAAGAAGGGAACTGAACCATAAATACGATATATACGGCTTGAATATTAGTACGAAAAACCAAATTTCTAGTTGAATTTTAATTCAAAGTGTCAATGGTCAAAGTTTTTTAATATCCTGGATAAAAAAACAAATACATAGCCACAAGTTTTCAATCAAGCAATGCATTTTCTACACTTATAATTTACATCTTTTACTTGTGCTTTTAAGACGTTGTTTTTGACTTTTATCTATTTCTTGCACAAAGCTCATGCTTTTTGAAGTGCATATTTTATTTACAATTTACACATTTAAAAATTGAAGCTATTTTGGAACACCCGATTTAAAATGGTGTTAAAGCTTCATTGAAACATTATCATTATTTAATATTATTCATAAATGGGGGAAAAAAATTCAAAAAAAAAATTAATACCAAACAGAAAAGAAAGAAACATTTAGCATCCAGAACATAGCTTTCATTTGAATTTTGACGTCTTGAATTTAAATTATGTTTTTCACAATCACGAATTGTGGTAGAACCCTACTCGTTGGGTTTCTTATTTCTACAAATGGTTCCTATCAGAATTATATTTGTAAAAGTCATGATTTGAATACAAGACGTCTACATTCAAATGAATTCCAGGGGCTGGATGCTGGACGTTGTTGACTGAATGCTGTTTTTGTCTGAAAAGTATTGTGTAAAATCGAGAGGGTCGGGAATAAGTAAAATCGATGGCGGGGACATGAACTTCACCGCCCAGGAGGAGGGACATGCTCGCGAAGACACGTGGAACAGACGAGTTTGCATTAAAAGAATAGAAAATTAAAGTCGAAAGAACATCAACTACGGACAAGTGAAAACAATAACCAACTGTGGTCGCTCAAAAAAAGAATATATTTGGTCTTGGTCAAGCAATAAGGTATTCGAGGGCGAATGATTGGTATTAGTCTCACGCAACTTTGCGCACATCTCTCAACTTTTGTTGATTTTAAATGTTAACATTTATTGACATAGAAATTACACTATTTTAATGTAAAAACGTGCAAATTAAATTACACTTGTTTCGGGGTTATTAAGAACATCTTTATCAATAGAGATAGATACATGTGTTTCTGTCTTTTACATCATTCAAAAAGTTTTTATTGGGCCTGACAGATTTCTCTTCCACGTTCTGGAGTTATTTGAGTTACCCTAATTTTGCTAACAGTTTAAAATTTCTCCGGGAAGTCGAGAAGAGATCAAAAAAAAAAAAAGAAAAGAAAAATTAGAAAAATTAGAGCAATAAATGTTAGTACACTCAACAATTTATAAATTATGCTTCATGAATACTTTTATACAAAAAGAGAAAAATTAAATTGAAATATTTTTAAAATTTAAAGGATAGTATACTAATGTGTGTGATTTGCAAATGTGGAATTATATTTTCAATTCTGATATTTTTTTCTGAATATAAATTACGTATGTAAGACATTGTTCACATTCTTACAAGCAAACAATTGACGTAAATAGGGAATATTCCACGTAATTGTTACGATTGTTTGATTGATTGCAATAGTTTGCATCAATGAAAGCTTGATTGAGTGCAGCTATCAAGTTTAGGACTTCGTTTGCACGAAGCTGTCAACATTGTGTGGTAATAAAGAGGTTTCATTTAATTTCGAAATGCGAGCATGAATGAATTTTCTGAAAATTATGCTTTTAGCCGTTGCTTTTCTCACCATAGTATCCGCAGAAAGGAAAGCATTTCTGATTATGTTTATTGTTATTATTACTATTTTGAATCGCAGAAAGCAATGCATAACTAATGTAACCAAAAATTGAAAACCATTAGGAAAAAAAAAGACCTGAGAAGAAAAAAAAATCAAAAGTTTTAAAAAGTTATTCTATTCCTCCTAACATTTTGCATTTGAATAAGTCGAAGTACATTGTTCCAAGTGTACTGCAAGTAAACTGCAGCTTGTATTTTTAATTTAAGTACATTATTGCAAGTAATTCCCTGTTGCTCGTGTAATTCCACCCACGAAATGTATTTTCAAATGTTCTCAAACATCATATAACTGCTGCTTCGAAAATACACTTCAATAAAAGACTTACCAACTACTTATTATTATAGCCTGTTGCACTTTTCGTCTAATGCGTAAAATATTATTATTATTATTATTATTATTATTATTATTATTATTATTATTTTTGAAAAAGAATTTCAATTTTAAGAAGTATATTAATCATTTAGTCTTGTGTATGCTGCTCTAGTCACCATGCTGATTATCTATGTTTTTGCGGGATGATTTGTTTACTGATAGTAAACAAATGCAGCCCTGCGCATGATGAATCACCGGAAAAATATAAATAAATATCTAAAACAGTAATTGATTAATTAACAAAAATGTCAGTTCAGCGTTGCATATCCTCCATCGAATTGCAGAAGTATTCCTTTTTGGACCATATATATATATACATATATACTAAAAATAGCGGGATCCCCCCCCCTCTTTGAAATGTAACCATATCCTAATATGAAATTGTTTTCTGATTACGACATTTCTGCCGTTCTCACAATAATTAAAAATAAAATCAGCATCGTTCCACCTCTTGACTGTAAATATCCGATAACCGATATGTAATCTTCCCTCCTCACCCTCACCCTTTTTTTCCGGGACTACACCACAGGTTTACACTAAGCTTATACCTCTTGTTTTATATATATATATATATATATATATATATATATATATATATATATATATATATAATCATATCCTAACGCAAAAAATTGCATTCTTTAATTAAACATCAGACAAGAAACTAATTAGCTTTATGAACGAAATAAGATTCGGACGTGGCAATTGAAAACATCGTTTAAAAAAAAAAATAAGACAATCGTTTTTCCTGTTCAATTTATGATAAATTTTCTTTTCATTCATAAATTTTTCATGAATATAAAATCTGGGAACGCATATCCAAAAAAAAAAAAACTTTGTTTCAAAAACTACGGCAGACCCTTTGGTACTGACTTTATTTTCTGTTCTGTTCAACCTTCGCATCGGTACTGTTCAAGTGGGGTTTCGGCCGCCAGCTAATTTCCTTGATTGCTCTTCACGACGGGGGTCATTTAGGGGTTTCTTTCCCTCCAGAACAATGACAGCTGTGACAGGTCACGTGTTCCTGCCTTACATCGATTACCGTCCACTCCATTGGCTGTTGAAGTGTCAATCACTTGATTCAGGTTCACGCCCATCGTTCAAGGAAGAAAGTCATTTACACCCTAACTTCAAAGTTTTCCCTCACTGAAGAGCAGCCTTAAGTACGATTTTTTTGTGGTCCCCTGAAAGTCGTTAGATAGAGTCAACTGTATTATATTTCTCATCTATTTCTAATTAAATCATTTATTTAATAGTTTTAATAGGTTAACAAGCTGTTTTTAATAGCTTACTCTGCTTAACTTTTTTTGAACACAAATCAATAAACAATCACAAGTTAGAATACATGGGAAAAAGTTCATGTAGGCTTGTGTCATTTATCAACTTTTTAAAATATTACTAAGATAATAAGTAAAAATACTACTTTATCTACTTTAAAAATACTACATACAACTAAAGTTGTATGATTTTCTACTTGATTACCTCTTACAGATGAAAACCCTTGAAACATCATACAGATCCATACTTCTGTTGATTCAGTTGTTACTCTTCAGGTTCAGGCTAAACTGAAAAGTACAAGCAGAGGAAATGACTGACAGTAAATGAAGCCAAATCTCTCTACCATGTACCATTCAGTAAGGAATTCAGTTTCTGAAGCTGCACGCCCAAAATACTTCTTTAACTATGGGGGGAAAAAACAACTTAATTTAAATCTTAAATGCAACAATTTTACAATGCATCACAATGGAATAGTACGCAATGCATGAGTTTTCACTGTTTTCATAAACAAATTATTATATTTCTGTTGTCTATTACACCACGTTTCTACTTACTCAGAGGAACAATATAGAATAGCATCTAAAAGGAGAACAATTATAATAAATTAATATGAATTTCTGCCTTCTGTGCGTAGAAAAAAAATCAAGAATACCAAATGTCAAGCAGGGAAATGCTTTGCACACGATGCATTTTAACTTGGAGTGCTCACAGACATATAAGATAAACACACCAGTTGTGATCAGTGCTTCAGCAGTAGCCACTTCAAGGTTAATACTTGAGAAAATAGGATTCCAGGTCTCCCAATGGATTCAAAAGTGCATCAAACATCATTTACACCTCAATAGCGAAATATTAAATACATTGTAACATTTTACCCGCATCAAATCATATTATCGACATGCAAGGTCGAGCGAAACAATTTTGTAATAGATTAACTAGGTGCATCAATTTTTAAATAAATATTTTGATTCTTTAAGAATTGAAGTTTTCAATACTGTTTTTTTGGGCACTTATCTAGTTCTTTTGTGAAACATAAATTAAACTTAATTATTAAAATTTGCCTTACCAAATTATCCTTGGGTACTTTTCGTTCGTTCATGCGCATCAAACCATTGTAGTCGCCTAACGTCATAGTTGCCATAAACTCCAAGTCAAAATCACTAACAATTTAGCTGTTATTTACATCTACTCGACAAGATGCTATCCATATTTAAATAAAAGTAGCCTTACAAAAACTGGCCCAGTAATGCATTGTCATGAAAAGAAAAAAGAAGCCAGGAATATAATACAAACATTACAGTGCAACAAGAATAACACACAGTAAAAGAGCTGTAAAACACTATTGAAAAGATATTACACGAAGCAATTTGGCATTAAGTATAAAATAATTACCTATTGCTATTTTAATTGCCTGTTGAGCTGTAGGAGTTTTTAGTATAAAAAATGTCAGTCAATGCAATAAATGTATTATCAAACAGAAAGCTACATTAATGTTGATTAAAAATACACCAAATCGAGGTCTCAAAAACAATAGATATCTTCTTTGGTGACTAAATACGTTCATAAAACCAATCATCGGCAAACTTAAGAGTCATTAATGAATTGCGACACATTTTGAGCAGTGTATTTATTTATAACCTTATAAAACAGCTAATACATGCAACGTAGTATTATTTTTTAAAGAGGAAGCAACTTGTATCGAATATGAACATCACTCGTCAATTTAGCAGAATCTTGCACATCAAAATGCACAAAATTCTCTTCTTCCGTAATTTGTCTTGTAAGCTTTCAAATGAGGAAATCTTCGCCCCTACTTCAATAGTCATTCCTCTATAATTACAATAATTAGATCATTAAAATACTATCCATTTAGGAAAGTATGCCGAAAAAGCACGAGGCGCAGTTGTTTCTCGCTGGAATAAACATAAACAACGCGAACGTGATCGCCAAATATCGAGGACGTCTGAAACCACGCCAAGTTACTACAAAGGTTGCTAGAAAAATCGAGGAGTAGCAGACACTTCCAATCATAGACTAATAATAAGAGTAGACCGAGCTTTCTCATTCTTGCTGATAAAGAAAATTGGTTCATAGATGTATCATGTGACTAGTGGAAGGGCTTGGCGAAGACTTTGGCAGCATGGTTGCTAGATGGCAGCATTATCTATAGTTTGGCACTCGACATGTATTTTAAGACAATGTGTTTTCATAAAAAAAAACTTTCAGGTGCAGAGATTGAACTGTTTTTCTTTTAGTTATGCATTATTTTGACATTAGTAATAGTTTTTGATCAGTTTTCGGTAACTTTTATTTCATTTGGAGCTGTCAGCGTTGGCGTGAACGAAATGGCGTAAACGTTTTGCGTTAACGCAAAAACGTACTAATCGGTATCTTAAATTGAAACTGTAGGTAAAAATCTTACCGTTTGCCGATTCTTCTTGGTCGCTTGCATCTTTTATTGCTTAGAGAGTTATTGAAATTGACTAAAGAAAATGCACAATACTATCTAAACGAAAAACTCACTATATTAACAAAATATTTACAACTTAGAATAACAAATTTACAAATCGGACTCCATAAAAGATCATTCTTCCGTGTTCCATCAATTCTATTTATTTTATTTCGCGCTGGCGTTGATCGTCTGCTACGATTAACGCCCGCTGTTGCTAGGATATCCACCAGTCACATGGTTTGGTTTATGAGCAGCAAAAGGGTTGCCATAGCTCGGTCTAGAGTCCAGGGACTCTAGCTCGGTCTACTCTTATTATTAGTCTATGCTTCCAATAAAAAAACACCACTTTCTGCAATCAAGATTTTTTATCAAGACGTTTGGCATCGTCACCTTTAATGAAAGAGAAAGTCGCGTTGTAGATGGCAACGATTGTGTTTGCTAGATGTTTTAACATGGTGATTACGGATGTTGGTTGTTACCGTATACGGGTAAATTGTTTAAATTGCTGCCAGTGCAGCTGAGTGCTATGTTTTCATTGTCACTTTGATGTTCTCTGAATTGTAACTGTCTACTTTTAAATCTGCATGCTATCAGGTATTTATTGCTTTTTATCCATCACCATTCTAATTTGAATCTTGACCAAATGGTGTTTTTGTGACAATTCTTCAGTGTTTACCGATTGATCTATATCATCCAAAATATCTATATAAATCGCTTCTTATATTGCTCTATATGTATATATAATTGATTTTATAGGTTCTCTCAGAAACAAAAAAAAAAAAACCTTTTTGACAGGTCATGTAATGTGTTAATACTAATTCCTAACTTTCATCTTTTTTCCAGATTAATCCCGTCATATGTGCTTTCGTGATTATTTTATTTTCGTATGGCTACTTCAAGTAGTGGTCGACGTAGAGTCACAGGCAAGCTCTATGCTGCCGAAGACCAAGCATTCAATCAAATTGCAAAAGAGGTAAGCTCGTCAATCTTTGCTTCAACGCGAAGATTGACAGTCAGTTATTTTCATCTGTCGTCAGTTGTTTTTGTGAAATACCTCACGTATAGTGATCTAAATTATTGATAATTTTGTAATGTCTAAAGTTATATGGATTGAGCCGCTCGTATTTTAAACGTATCTTGGACATATGCCAATGCCAAGAGCCTGGTTATTGAAATTTTAGTTCCTATTTAGTTTTCCTAGTATCTGATCACCTTTTAGAAGATGAAAAATTCTCTTAACAAAATTGCTTTCTGTTAGATTTTAATATTTCGTAATTAACAATTTTAAATATTTCATAATTATAATTTAGAGCGGTTATTATCATGGTTTTAATTTTTTGACATGTCACTGTTTTATCTGGTTTTATCCATCATGTCAAATATCTGCTTATGGAAAATGTCAACATCTTGTTAAATTAGTGTTGGAGGGGGGGGGGAGACTGTTCGTAAATGATATCATGTTATTTATATATATATTTTTTCAACTTTTCTAACCCCCATTCACTCTTCTGTCACACTGTGTACATCTTACCCCTCTCCCCTTTGTTACATGTCATACTATTTTTCATAATCATTATTATTTTTAAAAAATGTAGTGTCATATTAGTTGCCCTCTTCCTCCTTCTTGTCACAAACTCAATTTTCAGAAGCCCCCCCCCCAATCAAGGCCAGTCAATATTGATAGAGTATGTATATTTATATGCATATACCTACTCTGAAAACATAATTCATTTAACTTTTGATTTTTTTCCTGTTTACTTATAATTTCTTTAATTAGTTTCTAATAATTTAAACTATGAACATTTCATATTTGTAATAAAATATGTCAAATTAGTATGTTATTTAATTTTTCATTATGTAGCTAACAACCAATTGTTTTCTGAGGTACATTACCTTTAGAGTCCAAGTAATGCTTACTAATTACTGAATAAAATTTCACGTCGCTCATTACTTTTAATTGCATAGAATTCAATTACTTTAATTACATAATTTAAAAGTAATTAATTAACTTTCATTTGTATACTATATTTTATGTTTGAATGAAATAATTCAAAAATAATTGGAAAATTTACGGGCTCAAATTGTGGTTCAAAATGTGTCGCTTTCGTCATTTCTAGCATAAAAACTATAATAAGGTACAGTAAGAAGCTATTTTTTTATTTTTTTCCCTCTTGCAAATAATTATGCATTTGGGAAGGTGGGGCTCGTTGGTCCGCTTTTTTACTTATTTTTTATCTCATCAAAAAATGTAATGAGCTGTTTGATTTCTACAATAAAAGTTTCACTAAACACTTCTCAACACAATACACAACAGATTTTTTTGAAATGTTGAATTGATAAACTTTTTTTATATTAATTTTTTAACGAAATCTTATAAAGTGGACCAATGTGCCCCACAGATATGATACATTGGTCCGCCTGGTGGACATATGATGGACATATACAATATGATACATTGGACCACATAACTCAAACAGCATGTGTTATAATTTTAGTGATATATATTATCAAACGTTGTAACTACCTTATTCTTGTTTGAAAAATATAGTTTAAAGATCAATATAACTTATTAAATTGATTTTAATTGATAAATCTTTAATGAAAACAGTAATAAGAATTCACCATTAGTACACGATTATTTTTAAAAAATAAATTATTGAATGTTCATGAGACAATATTGAAGTTAACTAAAGATGTGTTAAATGATATCTGGGAACATAAAAGTGCTACTTCCAGAACTTCGGAGAAGCACTTTTATTGAACTGGGTTATACTAATACCATATATTTCAAAGAAAAAGTACAATAAAATTGACAGCTTTAATTTAGCATGTCTTTGTGTTTTAAGATCAAATATAAGAAATAAAATTAGATGATCTTAAGTAAAATTGTATTTTTTTATTCTTTTAATTGAATATTTGTTTTCTTTTGTTTCTATGTAGAGTGCTTGTTTAGCAAAAAAAAAAAATTGTTTAATACAGGAACTTCATTATAGCATGAAAACATGTATATTGCATATTTTACTCTTAGAAAAGAATTGTTGGGAAAAAATTAGAAGTATATTTGAAAATTTAAATTGTAAAAAAGTGCAGATATGAAATGGATCTTTTGGTAAAATTAATTTAGTGTAATTTTTGTTAAATAATTATCTTTTTTTTTTTTTTTTTTTTGCTCTAATTTTTTTATTACAGTCGATGCTTGATATAACGACCATCTCCGTGCCAGAGAAAAAGGTCTTTATAATGAGTGGTCATTATAAGAGATAGAATTTTTTTAATATATACACATTAGGGTGGTCCTTATTTATATGGGAAAAAAAATTTTCGGAATTCAACAAGTGACGCCCCCTAGTTTTGTGACACTATAATAAGAAGTAACGTGTGCAAAATTTGAACTCGATCGGTCAATAATAACACGTGCCCCTAGGCCATTGAACTTTAACACTTTTGATAATTTTCCCACAAATCTTCCGAGTTTTTACTTCAGACCCAGTACATCGTTCCCCCTAGGTTTGCAAAATATTTTTACAGTGAGGTAGCACTAAAATTAAACTTTTTAATTACTCTATATCATCTAAAGATTTTACTTTGAATAAGAATGAAATAATGCTTTAGAAACTTTCCTTAATCGTACGCTTTTCTCAATGTATCTCGATAGTGTGTATTTTTTTCCGATAGTCTTGGACGGTCTGTAAAATAAATTGCTTTGTGACTCATATTTGGTAAGTGAAATTCTTCGATTAATTGTGCTGCTTTCAGTTGTATTATTCACAATTTTCAGTATTTTAACAATATCTCTTCCCTTTAAATAACTTCCTTCATTTTGCCGTGAATCAGGATCAAATTGGAAAAAACCTTTTAGTATTTGTAACTTATCAAACAGTTTTATTGACTCGTAATTGATTCTATAAAGAGGAAGATCTTTACTAAGAAAGTATTCCAAATCATCTACTGTTATCTTAAATGTGTTAACAGTCATCAGACACGTCTTCCTTATCACAAGCATTTTTTGGACTAGTCTTTTCCTATCTTCAAAATTAATTCCTTCATCCAATACGGACAAAGCTACTAGTTTATCCCCTAAATACCATAAGTGATTTATGAATTTTCCATCCACTGCTTCTGCTGCATGTTAGTCGTCATTTTGTACGCTGCAAGTTTTTCAGACATATTATATTATTCGAAGCAGCCTCGATTGGGTTGCTGCGAAAAACATATTTTCATACAGCATTTATTTGTAAAACAGCATTGACGGGCTTTTTTTCATGTAAGGTCAATTTTTCCTAAATATAAAAATTTTTAAACAAAAATTCCTTTTGCCACCCATGTGGCTCAGGGATAAGCTCCAGGTTGCTGAAAACATATCCCTGCTGGAGGAAATTCAACAGGAAATATTATTACAAGTTATGAGAATTCTCTGTAATCTTTCTCAATTCCGCTTTTTACGAACAATAATATGTTATCAACTTCGTCTTTTAGAATTTAAGTGGTATGTGTACTTGATTGAATTGTTATAAGTTCTGAATGATGGAGATCTTTCCACAAAATTTTGAAGCACTTAAATAATTGAATATCTGATCTAGAACTAAGAAAGGCAAGAACTTCTTTAAGGACACACTGCAGTATGATTTCAAGTGCATGATGATGGCAATCAAAATGTAATATATCACCCTTCAGTTTTTGCTCTAAAAATTGCATGCACAATTTATACGGTTGGTATTACAAGTCGTTGTATCAAACACTACAGCTAGAACAGTTAGCAATAAAGAGATATCATCTAAGATACCATGTGCAACTGAAGAAATATTTAAGGAATTCCGAGTAGCTGTTCAATATTAGGACCTGAAGCTATCAAGGTAATCTTGTAGGCGTTCTTTTTCCAGTTACATCTGGATGTAGTTTTGTATTCCAGTGAATAACTACAAAATCTAAACTTAAATTCATGAAATTTAATTTTACCTCTCGAAGATTTTCTTTTGCTCTCTTAAGGAATGTACGATTGATCGCTAGGTCATTTGGATTTAAATTTACTGCATCTACATAGGCTGTAAATAAATGAATAACATCTCTATCCCTAATATGGCATTTGTCTAACGGTGATGAAAGGCTAGTAGATATAAATAGTTGTCAAGCTTTTTTGCATTGTGGTAGACCAGCTGTAGAAAACAAAAGTTCAACAGGTTAGGATAGATACCCATTTCGTTTTCTAAATCTTGTGAATCGCAAGAATTTAAAGATAATAAAGGACTATGTACTGAAATAGAAGAAAATTAATTTAACGTATATATTTCTATATTGTTTCGATCTGAATATATTTTTTTTTAATTTATATTTTAGCTATGGAAAATACAGTATATTTTTATGTTGGGAGTAATCGAGGATTTTTCGAAATTTATGTTTTAAAAATTAAAAATTGCATAAGCATTTATATATGTTTAAAACTAAAGAACAGTGAATTAAAATATAATTGCAATTACTTATATTTATAGCATTGAAACCTTGCGACTCTATTTGACACACCTATTACATACACAGGGAATTTTGTAAATCAACACCCCCAAAGCCTGGAGGAGGCAATTTGTTGTTGTCAAAGATCGTTCATTAATTGTCTAGGCCATTCATTGATGCCTATAGAATCCCTTGTGTCCATTTTGATGGGAAGAAACGCTCCCCTGCTGCTTGGTTGGAACAAGCGCAGAAGAGCGGTACGCTTGACCCAAGGCCATTGTTGTACATTTTATTCTCTGTAACATGTTAAATTTTACAGAATGAAAGTGAGAGAATTTTCGGTCTGGAAGTAGCAACATCTATTGAGGTTCAAAACTACTTTAAGTATAAAACGTTAGAATATTTTTACATAAAAATGAGAAAATCCGCAGTTTTTTCTTCGAAACTTAAAAAAGGAGGCCCTAGGAGCACGTGTTAATATTGATGGATTGACTTAAAATTTTGCAAGGATCATTTATTTGTACAATGGAACAAATTGAGGGGGCGTCGCGTAAAATATCTGCAACTTCAAAAATAAGGACCACCCTAATACACATGCATCATGTATGTTCCGTTGTTCCAATACAATTGGCACTTTTTTAAAGATTCCAGTAAAATGTCCAAATTATTTTTTATCATGGGATTTTTCATTTTTAATTATGGGTGCAAAATATGACAAAATATTTCTAAGTAGAAAATATAGGAAAAATTGTATTACAATACTTACAAATCATTTATTTTCTGAAGATAAAATCAGAAAGAGTTGCTTTCCTTTTTAGCACATATGATTTTTGCAAAACATAATTTTCCATTCAAAGAAACTAAAAAGTCTCTCGAGCATTTGAAACATTTTTCATACTGGGAACTTTGGTCTCAATTTCTTCTTCTTCATCTGATCATGATACATTAATTTGTTTTTGTGCACAATATCGAGAGGTACTTCATTTTCTGACAGACGTGTGTTTGACACATTCTAAATCATAATTGATTTTAGCATAACAGTTAAAGTTTAACACTTCTACCAATTTCATTTTTTTTTTAGAAATTTTATACATTATTTCATCTTTTTCATCGAAATTTTCATCTTGGATTGCCTGAAAAATCGTTTAAGCATTTTTCCTTTGCTTTTTAAAATCAACATGGTGGAGGCAATTCTTGATGGTCTTTTCTGAATTCCATGCTGATTTAGAAAGATGCAAAGCTGTAAGGATACCCACTTTGTAATCTTCACCTTCTTCCAGTCCGTAGACGGTAATGAAGGTCATTTCAAGTTACATATTAGTGGCATTGGAAAAAACACCAGGAATAGTGTGAATCGCTGAATTCGGTCGCTGTATTGGATTAAATGATGCAGAGTGGTCGTTGTAGCGGAAGCAAATTAACATAGAGTTCATTGGAAACAAAGTTGGGACTATTACCACTGAACCTTATAATGGATTGGTCTTTATAATGGATTGGTCTTTATAATGAGTGGTCGTTATAATGAGCACCGACTGTATTATTATTTCAAAACATATGTAACATAAAATGAATGTATAATATTCAAACACATAGAATGCTGTTATAATTATTGAGTTTAAGAGAGAAAAAAAAGTTTTTAAATTATGTGAGGTCCGGTCCAACATGCACTACAAAGAGTGGACCAACCTACCCCACCTTATTGGTCTAAAAAAGTGATGTCATATTTTTTTTCTTTTTGACAAAAAAATAAAAAATCACCTATTATTGTGAACTAAAAGAACTTACTTAAAGAAAGGAGGTTTTTTCCCCACAATCTTAATGAAAATCATTTTTAAAAAAAAGAAGTTACAGCTTTCCGAAAATTACTCGAGACTACTGAAATAACACTTTCTGGAATAAATTTGTTCACTCTAACTGTACCATGTGACTTCATTATAGGATTTGTAGGACCATAGGTGCTATGTGTTGGTCATAAAATAAAATAAAAAATATTAATAGTATTAAAATAATTGAGACTGGTCCATTATGCTCCACGGTCCAATGTATTCCACCTCCCCCTACTGGAAGTGCAAAAAAAAAAAAAAAAAAAAGCTGATGGCAGTCCTTTGATATAAAAAAATTACTTAAACTTCAGAAGAAAAGTTTTTTTCACTCCCCAAAAACAGCCTGTTTGTTAGGTGATAAAATTTTGAAAATAATAGGGTAAGAAGCTGTTGTGTTGCTTTTCAAAATGAAACAAAGACTTTTTTTTTTGTCGGATAAGTGTAACTTCTGGGAACTTTAACTTTAGGGTCAATGACCAGGTACCTTTTTGTGACTTTTAACCATAATGATTTATACAGTGCAGAACCTTTTATCCGGGAACCAGAAAACCGGCAATTTTTTCCCGATTTTCCCGCTATTTTTAAAAAATACATTTTCGGCAATTTTTGAAAAACTAAGCATTTTTTTTGAAATGCCTAAACAAATATGAACGGTTTCTTAATAAATACCATATTTCTCACGTATAACTCGGGAAAATGTTTACAAAAACGAACTTCAAAGGGCCTTACGCCTGGCAAATATTTTCTTGAATTAAAAAGTACTCTCGTAAGTCTGAAGTTTTCGATTTTTATTCCAACTGAAAACTAAAGAAATGAATATTGTCGCATTCAAATGCGATATTTCATTCAATGGCCTTTAACTAAAGCCGTTTTGAGCGTAACTGACGTCGAGAAAGCGCGAGAAACGCCGAAAACCAGATTCGCGAATTTTCCAGATAGTTGATCGTGGAATCTTGAACTCGTTAAACGCAAGACTAATAAGGTTGCAAAGACTCATAAATCAAATTTCTATTGATATTAACTTAATATAAATGTAAAATCAATAGTTATCAATAACTATTGTAATCGCAAACTCAAAATCTTTGCAAAACATTTTTTAAAAAAATGCCTTCATGAAAACAAATTCTTTCATACACTAGAAAAAACCGCACATTTACCTTCAAAAACTTGTTTCTTGCCCTACTCTTTATTTTCTTTCATTCTAAAATATCGAAAGTGGTGTTCAAACTGATTGTGAGGGGTCTCAAGTCTTACGAATAACTTAAGAGTTTTGGAGCTTAAATTTTTCTCTCACTAGTAGTTTTTAATATTTCGATATTTATAAGCGTTTCTGAACTGTTTTCTTCTTATTCGAATATATATTACTATTTATTATAGTAATTTAAGCTTCATAAACAATCAGCTAATAGTGCTTTTTACCGATCCAGAAAACCGGGAAATTCAGATATCCGGGATAGCGATGGTCCCGAACTTCCCGGATAATTGGTTCTCTACTGTAATTATGTCTTTGCCAAAACTGCTTTTAATCCTTCATGATTACATGAATCTGAGCTGAACAAAGTTCTAACCTTGTTTTCAGGAAAATGTTTGTGCAGCAAAAAACCCCATTCAACATGCTTTTAACATCATTCTTTATTATTCTTGTGCAAAATGACCCTCCCCTCCTCCCAAATCCAAATTTTAGCACAATTTTCCCTCATCACTCCTCCCTCCCTTTTCAAAATCCCACCCCCCAATTTTATTCAGTTTTCAACAGTTTACATAGCCATTATTTTATTTGGACGGGAATTGTGCTCTGCATTTACCATTAACATTCTTCTGAGCGCCTAGAGAAGTGACAAGCTCTAATGCATGAATATTTGTAGCAAGTTAGGACACTCAAGGGGCTATTCCCCCCAGTACCTTGGGGGTCTGGTGCCCGTGGCGAACTTAAGAAATTGCCCCCCCCCCCCCCCCACAACTTCGTCACCAGATGTCACTGTGACCTCCGAAAACATTTTTTTGGGTCAACATTTGACTTATTGAATTGACAAGTTAGAAGCCAATATTATTGCCTTAATATTACTTTTTTCACTTTTTAAATTGTTTTCAATGATGCTCAATTTTCCTTCGCAGTAGATGTTATGTATGTATAATGTGTGCATACTCTAATTTTATCATTTGGTAACATTGGGATTTCATTCGACATATTCGGAATTATCCCCCCCCCACACCATGTCACATAAATTCAATAAAACCAATAATATTTGCAATTTGTTAATAAATATAAATAACGTACGTTCTTGAACCAAATGAAAATGAAAATTTTTCTGTTTTGTTTATAGCAATGTATTTATTAATAATTTTTTAAACAGCTTCAACTTTTAATGGAATTTTTTTCCAACCAATTGGAAAATGTTCAATAGACATAATTTACAAACTTACTAAAAGGAAGGAAGAAACCTTATTTTTTTTAAATAAAAATCAAAGCATTTAAAAAATTATATTATAACTAGCAGTACCTGCACAGCGATGCCCGTGCTAAGAAGATACCCCTTAACAATGGAATAATTTTCAAGAAAACGGTCATAAAAATGTCCATTTTTTTAATTTAAGAAAATTACATAAAAATAAGTGTACGAAAAACATGATGTGCATTCAGGTTTTAATTTTTTAAAAACTTTTATTAGAAGTCAACAAGCAAGCCCAAGCAAGCAGCAAAAATTTAAGAAATACGTCTTTTAAACATTAAAAAAGGAAGTTATTAGCCTTTTGTGTAATATAAGTGGAGATTAGTAAATTTTTCTTGTACGTGATAAATTTCAAAAAATGAGATATAGAGGCCAACGTCACAATCTGGACAGAAAAACCGAATTTCTTTCCTGCATCCCTGCAATTACATTTAAAATGGACTAATACTGCCATCTCGTGTATAAAAAGAAGAATTAAATGTATTCTGGGCAAAAGCAATGAATTGGTTTTAATAGTTTCATTGCGTTAATATTGCACACCAGAGCACGGCAATATCATGGGAGCGAGAAATGAAGGTCAAAACCCCAGCACAAGCATTTTCACGGGAGCGAGAGGGAAAGAGTTAAAGGAAATCCGTTTAAAAAAAAAATCCCCCCCACCCTTCTGATGGGAAATGATTATTTTTCTTCAACTAAAATGCGTATATGCCTTTTCAAAAGACCTATTAACGTCTCTTTGGAATTAAGAAACTATCCGCCGAACCACATAAAAATGTTAACAGTAGCTTTAAAACTCAAAATAATCCTTCAACTACTTACAGTGAAACCTGTGTATAACGATACTGTCTATAACAATATCTTTTTTTTTTTTTGGCCCCAGCAAAATGTCAGCATGAATAATCAAACTGCCTATAACGATAACCTGTCTATTAGGATGTTTTTTTTAGGTCCCAACAGTATTGTTGTAGATAGGTTTTACTGGAGTTCTTCACTTAAAGCGCCAAGCAACCACGTTACCATAACCCTGCACTTTAGTGAGTGAAGCGGTTATTACCCCCTGCAATTTAAAGTGTTTCGCCAAATAAACAATGCTATAATAAAAACATTATAACGAACAATCACAATTGAATAATACGACAAATCAGTTTACTTAGATAAGTATAACTATCTTCAACTATAAGAACAAAAACAAACTCTGAAGCAATAAGAAAAACAAAACCCAGTAGAAAAATTCTTCTTTCATTTCTTCAAGTTACATTCACAGTTATAATTAAGATTAGAAATGAAATCAAGTTACTGAATTATCGTATTAATGTATATTTATATTTCAGGGGTCACCGCACCCATTGTTTTTTTCCTATTGTATATTTTTGAAGCATTTGATCTATCATATCAGCACGAAACTTTGTTTTGTCGTGAAACACAGTAATTTATACCTTTTGGTTGGTCCCAAAGATGCTTTTGTCATGATGAAAAAGTGGAATGCAATATTATTTTTTTTCTTTTTTGTTACCTTACGAACATATTATTACATCATAATTTGAAACCGAATTAAGAGAGAACTTTGCGTCTCTCATATTGTGGACAATGTTGCAGATTTTAATGTTGTGATACATCACCAGTAAAATTGCAATGGTTCAATAAATCAGGGGTTCCATGGAAGCTGGGGGGGGGAGGGATCATGGGACAGGGGTGCTCTATTGAATTTTTTACGGGTGTTTGAAGTCGCTTGTTCTCAGTGGTATTGGGGGGGGGGGGGACACTCCATATATATAATCCAAGAGTAACATATTTATTAAATATCTAAATAAAAACAAGTACAGCTTAAATGAAAACCAATATTTTAAGAATTAAGCATCTCAATCAAACCTTAACACAGAATTGCCTCATTTTATGAAGAAACTAATTTGCATGTGCACACAATATTATTCTTCTTGAAGACGATAAACATTTAATGCCCGAAATTAAAATATACCAACATATCGACCCCATCGAACATTTGAAATAAAGTTCTTTTTTTGTTATTTTCTATTTTCACATTACAAAAATTTTACCTTTTAATTTTTCTTTACTTAATAGCTAAGTAAGAAAATCAGCTTCTTTGAGTTTTGTGAGTTTACTTATTTTAACTTACTTAAACTCATTTTTCATGAACATTTCTCAAGTGAATTGATATCTTATGTCAATGTGTTTCGTTTTTATATTTTCTTGGTGATTTTTAGTAAAATATATTGCCGCTTGGTTATCAAAACACTGCTCTGGTATGAAATCTGTTGCAACTAAATTAAGCTCTTTAAGTATTTCAGCACACCAGGTTAACTCTTTAACACTTTCCAATAATGTTATGAGCTCTGACTCCATTGAAATGGTACATCATCGGCATAAATTAAGTATCCCCCTGTAGAATGTCGATTTGTTAATTTACTTCCCCGGTAAACATCTGAATAACTTTTTAAAGTAATGTCTTTAATTTTAGGTAAATCAATTTTATAATTTTTTGTACGAAATACATAATTCATTATATCTACTACTATCAGCCAATGATTGTAGGTACAACCATTATTAAACTGTGACATCAAATTCACCACCAATAAAATATCAGTTCTAGCTCTATTAGATTACAACAATAGACATCCTATTAAAGTCCTATAGGGAAACTTCTTCATATATATAACTTCATTTTCACATATATATTTCTCCTCAACTTTGTTTGGTAAACTTATATCTTCTTTAAATAGCAAATTTACATAACATTTCCATAAATCACAAAATTGTATCTCTAATTTGTTAATGTAAGTTTCTTGATGCAAATCAAAGTTATTTCTGCTATTTTCAAAATGAGCACCTAAAAGATATTTAACTTTACCAATCTCCCTTATGTCTAATTTGGTTTTATTAACTTAATTACATCTTGAACAAGTTTAGCATTTTCTCCAAACATTACGATATCATCGACATAAACCAACACTAGATTACATAGTTATTTAATTTGTAAGCACAATTTACCCATTCTAATTTTTTGAATCTTACAGATTTCAAAATACAGTTAAGTTTGACCACTTTGGTGTATAGGGCGTAAATTGCTTTTTTTCAGCAAACAGATTTTATTTTCCTCACCTTTAATTTAAAATTCCCGTGGTTGATACATATAACTTTTTTCATTTAAATTACCATAAAAACAAGCAACCTTGACATCTACTTGTGCAAAATTTCCGGATAGATGGCAGAAAAATAACCAAGAGGAGGGGAGGGATTTAATCTCCCTAATACAGTAAAACCCTCAAAGCAAAAGCAAGAATACAGCGGCAGACAATAAATTTCGATTTAAAACTGATTTTCTTGAACTTAAAAATGCTTCTAACTGTTCTGTTGGTGACTTTAGGGACTTGGTAGTTTAAATTCCAGAGAAAAACATCTTTCAAAGGAGTATTTTTTTCAGGCTTTCGAATGACACTAAAACTGAACTGATCAAATAACTATTTCGGGTAGAAAGAGCCGTTTAATTTCTATTTTTAACTAAGTTAAGTTTAAGTTAAACTAACGAACCTCCCCCCCCTCTCTCTCTCTAAGAAATAAATTCAAAATTACCCACTCGGAATAATTTTATAACTTCAAACAAAAGAGAAACGAACATAGGCATTTCCATTACAGCTTGCCAAAGATAACTCAAAAAACAAGTTGCTATCTCCTTCCTCCGCTCCATACAGTGGTTGTTATCTTGGATACTTTTGAATTCCAACTAAATTGTGTAGTATGAGTGCCCCTCAGAGCACATGTCCTAAGGTCTCGAACTAGACCACACCACCAGGACTTCCCTAATGCACTATCTAAGATGAACACCATAGTTCCAACCACCCTATCCCTATTACAGGGTGCCTATCCCCCGCTCCAACAGCTAAGACACCCCCCCCCCCACCCTCATTACCACAAAAACCCTCAAGAGCAAGACACCCCACAAAAAAGAGGAAAATATCCCCCAAAACAACCTCCCTGGAAAATTTCAATAGCGCAGCCTGGGCCATGAGCCCCTCTCCCCCCATCGAGGTGGGCACTCTTGAATATCCCAATGGTAATAAACGGACAAAAGAGGAAACATCCCTTTTTGTTTGGTGAGCGTAGAACATTAATTGCCTGTATTTTGCCATGAGAAAATTATGCTTTTAGCAATTTGTTAACAGAGAGAGAGACTTTTCATTGACAGTGACAAAATAGAGGCCACAGAGGCCAAATTCCCCCTAACTCCCCCCTCTACATATAAATTTCAAAATTTTCTATTATTTCCTTTTTTTTCATTCAAAAAATTTTTGTATAAAAAAAAAACCAACTGCGTAAAAACTAGAAGAAATCTCGAAGTTTTCACATGAGCTCCCATATGCAAAGTTGCGAGGGGGGCTCAAATATTTTCCCCGTGGTTTAGCTGGATATTTTTCCCGTGGAAACTGATTTCAGGACAGATTAGAGTCATTAAAATTTGACATTTTCAATAACTTATTCATTAATGGCTGAAGAACAGGGGTGATTGTGTTCCGGTATTTTACCGGATTTTCGGTTTTTTCATCTTGATTTCCGGTATCTTCCTCGTCAAAAATACCGGATCTCCTATATTTTCAGAAAACCCCACTTTTGTAAAATTTAGGTTGATGTTTAATGAAAAGCCGAAAGTCCAAATTGAAGAAGTTTTGTTTGGTATAAAGCGTAAGCTCCCGTCATGTTTTGCAATCTCTATGGTAATTATTGAAGAACAGCCGGTTTTGGAGATGGTATAAAGGCTAGATAAGAAGAGGAAGGAGAGTTACTTGATATTTTCCCCCTTGAATATTTTCTTTTCAAGATGTTTAATAGCGTTTCTTTGTTGCATATCTTAATATGCAGATGATGTAACTAGGAGTGCCCATCCCCCCCAACTGCGATGGCACCCCTCAATTTTACCAAGCCTCTTTTTTCCTCAAAAATTGCCACCCACTAATTAAAAGACTTAAATTCTTCTAAATTCATTTCTCCAAAAGTTTCTGTGGTTTAATCTGCCTCATGATCCCCCCCCCCCCAACACAAACACACGAAAATCCTTGCTATAGCTATATTAGAATAAATTGCTAAAATATTTATTCACCAAGATGGCCTATGGCTTTTCTCTGATGCAGATTGCTTATGTAATAGACTTTGCAGTCCCCCCTCCTCCATGAAATGAATTTAACGACCTATATATATCGAAAATATCGATATTTGGAGAGATATATATTGTGGTATTAAAATTCGGATATCGCCCAGCCCTATTGCACAGTGATCATAATACATGCTGCCCCTTTTGCCCCAAACTTATTTAATTCTGAAATCTTTATGCACATTTAGTAAATGAATGTAATTAATGGTTAAGGATTCAGATACAGTGGAGGAAAATAAAACATTCTTTGGAAAATTTTAAGAAATGAGAAAAATTAAAAGAATTTACTTCCCTCCATGCACATGGACGTATTAAGTCCAATTAAAACTTCGAGTTTTAGCCCCAGCAAATAATAATGTATATAAATAATGTGTACATACACGTAATGTGTATATATATGCCCATCAAAACATTTTTTCTTCTTGGGAAAAAAAGTTCAGGTATTTTTTTATGGAGTCACAATCACCCCTGTGAAGAAGAAATGTTTTTGCATTTTGAAAAGAAAAAAGTACTAAAAGCAAGGAAGTTCTAATTTCAAAGGAAGGGCTCGAGCCCCCCTTGCCCCGCTATATGGGTACCCATGAGTTTTCATTGAGTCCCAAAATTATCAGTGTTTTCCAATGCTAAGCTGTCTCAAGATCTCAAAGGTAAATTTTAAGTCGAAGTTCTTTATGACAGTTTCGTTTTCATTTCATAAAAGAATGAAATTTCATTTCTTTTTCCTTTTACACAGTTCTCTGCTTTATCAGTTTGCGTGGGAGAGGAATTCATTCAAAAAATACTATAGTGCAACTTAACGGTGTCCTCCCCCCTCCCCCCCACCACATACATACAGGAGTGGACTGGACCGCCGGCCCATCGATGCTCCCTCCCGCCTGTGCACCTTTGTTCTTTTTACTTCCTTTTGCAAACGAGCTGATGTGTACATCACATGACTTCCTTTTACTCCAATTTAATGTCATTTCCCCATTACTGACAATTTTCATGTGATTCAATTAATTACTCTCTAAATATCACCAACAGTGGCCAAATTGAAACCAGATTTAAAAAAAAAAAGATCGCCAAATTTGTCGCCAAGTTGACGACAAAACTTGGCTACCGAAAGACTGGCGATATATCGTTAAGTGTCAGCCGAATTAAAATACCACTTGAGTTCAAAATTAACAATGATTTCCCCCCAAAAAGGGGCAAAAGACCCCCTTTGGAGCATCTGAATGCAACCAAAAAGGGAGGTGCACAACTAGACCCCACTAGGAGTCTAAGTACCAAATTTCAACTTTTTAGGACATTCCGTTCATAAGTTATGTGACATACATACGTACATACAGACGTCACAAGAAAACTGGCTGTAATAAACTCTGGAATCAGCAAAATGGTTATTTCGCGTGTCTTAGGCACTTATCCACTTGTGGTCGAGTCAAAAAAAAAACTCAACATTCATTCGGGGTGAGCAAAATGGAAATTAATGTCGATTTTTGAGTGAAATTTTTTTTGGCGAATACAATACTTTTTTTTTTTGTAAAAGGAAGTAAAAAGGAGGTATTGTTTTCGTGTTAAAAATTTCACTCAAAAATCGACCTTAATTTCCATTTTACTCAGCTTCAAATGAGTATTGAGTTTTTTTTTTTTTTTTCGACTCTACCACACGTGCTTAAGAACATATAGACACGCGAGATATCCATAATGACGATTTCTGAGTTAATTACAACGAATTTTCTCGTGACGTCTGTATGTACGTATGTATGTACATATATATGTTGCAGAACTTAAGAACGGTAAGTCCTAGAAAGTTGAAATATGGTACGTAGACTCCTAGTGGGGTCTCACTGTGCACCTCTATTTTTGGTTGCAAGCAAATGCTCCAAAGGGGGTCTTTTGCCCCTCTTTGGGGGAAATCATTGTTAATTTCGATGTAAACTCAAGTGGTGTTATAATTTGGCGGACACTTAAGGATATACCGCCAGTCTTTTAATCGCCAACTTGGCGACAAATATAGCATTTTTTTTTTAAATCTGATTTTAATTTAGCCACTGTTGGTGATATTTAGAGAGTAAACTATTGAATCACATTAAAATTGCCAGGAATGGGGAAATGACACTAAATTGGAGTAAAAGGAAGTCATGTGATGCACACATCAGCTCGTTTCTTTTTCTCCCTCAAACCTATGCGACTTTGTTTTTTTTTTTTTTCTTTCTTTCTGTCGTTTTTTTTTTTTCGGCGCCTTAATGTGTTTCTTCTCCCCACCCAAAAGTCGACCTTAATTTCCACTTTACTCGCCCCCGAATGAATACTGATTTTTTTTTTCAACCCGAACACACATGGATATATGCCTAAGGTGCCTGAGGATGTATAGACACCCGAAATATCCATTTTGACGATCCCCGAATTTATTACAACGACCTTTTCTCATGACGTCTGTATGTATGTGTGTATATGCGTATGTATCTCGAAAAACTCAAAAACGGTATGTCCTAGACAGTTGAAATTTGGTATGTAGACTCCTAGTGGGGTCTAGTTGTGCACCTCCCCTTTTGGTTGCATTCGGGTGTTTCTAAAGGGAACTTTTACCCCGTTTGAGGGGAAATCATTGTTAATTTTGATGTAAACTCAAGTGGTGTTGTAATTTGGCAAACACTTGGCGGTATATCGCCAAGCTTTTGGCCGCCAAGTTCTTTCGCTAAATTGACGACAAATTTGGTGTTTTTTTTTCTTTCTTTTAAATCTGGTTTTATTTTGGCCACTATTGGCGATATTTAGAGATTTAACCATTGAATCACATTAAAATGTCCAATATTGGGAATATTAATGTGTATAAAACCTTTTTTTTTTCAGTTCGCAACAAACTTGAGGTAAAAATATTTAAAGTATTTGTTTACTTACTTCATGGCACTATTATCATTAAATTGGCGTAAAAGGAAGTCATGTGATGCACACATTAGCTCGTTTTTTTTTTTTTTTTTTTTGTGCCCTCAAATCTACGCGTCTTCTGTTTTATTTTCATCTTATTTTATTTGCGCTCTCGAACCTGTGCGTCTTTGTTTTTTATTGCGCTCTCAAACATGTGCACCTTTAGTTTTTTTTTTCTTTTCTTTTTGCTCCCCATACCTGTGTGCCAACTTTTTTTTTTTTTTTTTGCGCTCTTTTGGAGTCAAGGTTGACGCCCTCTTGGGGGACCCAGTCTGCTCCCCTCCCCCCTCCACCACGATTCTGCGAGAAGAGCGTCGGCCGCCGTATGCTTTTCCTAGTTTTGATATAATTTGAAGTAGCATTTTTATTTTATTTATTTATTTTTTTTTTCTGGACGACATAAATCTCGGGATATTTTCATAACATTTTGGGTTTTTCGTTATTTTGAAAAGAGATTTGGTTGTGTGGAGTTAACTTAAAATGATGTCAAAACGAAAATTAAATACTTTAGCTTGAAACAGATAGTCGATTTGTTAACAAACTTAATGATTTCTAAAAGTCCGATAAAGAAAAAAAAAATGTAAGCAGATAAAGATTATGTACTTCCTTTTTTTTTACTTTAGTATGTGAATAAAATTTATTCTCCGTGAAAATATTTTTGTGCTACACTAATAACTCTTTTTGTTCTAAACTATGATCGTTATAGTCTGTATAACATACTATTTCTGAAGGGAAAAAAAAGACATTATTCTTGAAAAGGCTGGGAGGGAACTTCCGATAACTCAAAGCTTTTAGCCCGTCCCTTGTGACTTCGAGATATCAAGAGTTGACTGTAGATTTTTTGAAATAGATCGATTAATAGGGTTACCCAACTCCCCTCCCCCCGCCAAAATTTTACAGGGCACCCCCTCTCCCCTCTCAAAAAAAAAAAGAAAAAAAGAAAGAAAGAAAAAATGTGATCCCAAAAATCATTTTTCAGCACCCTTTGTAAAAATTTCAATCATATGCAGAGAGGTGGATTGGATACGCCAAGAGGGCGGCAACTTTGACTCCCAAAGAGTGGGGGGGGGGGAAACGAAAAGGGGAACAAGTGCGAAGACGCACTGGTTTGAGGGCGCAAGAAAATTTTGAAAAAAAAAAAAAAAAACAATGGTACACAGGTTTAAGATCGCATTTAAAAATTAAAAAACGGTGGCGCACACTCGAGCACGCAATTAAAGTAAAATAAAATAGAATTTGAAAAAAAAAAAGGTTTGAGAGCGGGGGGGGGGAGCAAGGTGCTCGCGCTCGAGGGCACAAAAGAAAAACCGAATGAGCTCAGGTTAAAAGATGCATCAAAAAAAAAAAAAGGGAAAAGAAAAGAAAGCGAAACACGCAAGTTCGAGGGCGCAAAAAGGAACAAATGCACTCAGGTTCGAGGGGGGGGGGGAATGTGTGCACAGGTTCGAATGCCTAAAAACAAACGAAGGCACTCAGGTTTGAGAGCGCAAGATAAAACGAAGTCTTCAAAGCGCAAACAAGGTGAAGACGCTTCGGATCAAGGGCTCAAAAAAAAAGAAAGAAAAAGGAGAGGGCAAATAGGTTTGAGGGCGCCAAAAAAACCCCGATGGCTTGCATAGGGCACATTGCCGATCCCAAACGGACCCTCCTGCTTTAGCTGCTGTTATTAGAATGAATTGCTGGAATATTCTCTGTCAACATCTTCAACGGCTTTTCTTTGTTGCAGATCTTAATATGTAGATGATAGGGATATGCCCTCTCCCAAGAGCAATAGTACTCCCCCCCCCCCTACAAAAAAAACTCATCTCAAGGCCAAGAGACTAAAATTACTGAACACCCCTCCCCACACAAAAACTCGACCTCCAATTGAAAACACTAAAATCCTTTTATGCCACCTTTTATTTACACTACTGAAATTTTTATTGGATTTTTTAGTCTGCGCCATGACCCGCCCCCCTTCCTTTCCACACATGGACATACCTGCTTTTAACAGAATATTTTATTAGAATTAGCACAGCTGAAATATTTATTCATCATGCTGAGCGATGGCTGTTCTCTATTTCAGATCTTAGAATGCAGAAAACTTTGCTAGGTTTTCCCATCACCCCAAGAGCGAAGTCCTCCCGCTCCCCCCCCCCCCCCCCCGTCCGCAATTTTCTTGTTCATTCAACCTCCCTCTCCCCCTAAAAAACGCGATCCATATTAAAGAAACTAAAATCCTAAAACCTCTTCTCTAAAAATTTCAATGTTATACTCTGCCTCATGCCCCCCTCCCCCCCCCCCCAAACATGGCACCTCTGTTTTTGCTATTGCAGATACCTTAACTGTTTAACTTATGTAATAGGCATTGAATTTATATCTTTTGAACCTCCCCCTCCCACTTCCTCCCTGTAAAATATGTGAAAAATATCGGTATCTGAGATGCGATATATCGCAGTATTAAACTGGGTTCGTACGCTCCGGGAAAACCGGAAAAACTTGGAATCGTCAGGGAAAATGACATAGTTAAAAACGTCAGAGAAAAGTCAGGGAAATTTCTAATTTTGCCCCAAAAATATTTTTTTCTCATTTTTTATCCTAGGGAATTTTGTACTATGATATCTAATCTTCGTTTTTATCGATGTTTCCTGAAAAAACAAAATTGTAAAAGTTTTTAGGCAAAATGACGCTGGCAATAAAAAAAGGGGGCGACCCAAAAAAACTTCCGCGGACGCAATTTTTGCCCCTCAATAGCCCCCCCCCCCCAGAAAAAAAAATTCCCAGCGTAAGCAGGAATTATACACAAACTCAACAGAGGAGAAGACAATTTATTGCTTCTGAAGCACAATCCTGAGGATGGTTGATCGGGAAGTACACACGATGCTTAATTGCTTAAGTTTCCAGAAACAAAGCAGAATTGGATGTTTTCTTTAACTCCAAACTAATGAAAATAGCACAAAATGTGCTGCAAGTTTTTTTTTTTTTTTTGAGCAATCACATTGCTTATTGTACTCACTCGACGGTTTTGATGTTCCTATGATTTTATTCCCCCCCCCCCCCCCCCGCCTGACCGGCCCCTCCAGAGAAAACAGTCTCCAGGTTGCGTCCATACTCTTCATACACACACACACCTAACACACACACACACACACACACATACCCACGAACTCATGCCTGCACACAGACACAAACACACACACAATCGTGATTGCGAAAAACATAATTTGAATTCCAGATGCCAAAATTCAAATTACTTTTTGAGCAGTCACATTGCTTATTGTTCTCATTTGACTGTCCTTGACGTAACGCTGATTTTATTTATTTATTTATTTTATTTTTAATTTTAAATATGTAATTTTCTTGAGATATGAAAAATTTTGTTCTTAAAACTTAATCTTATCCTCATTGCTTTGGATACAAATGTGCTAAAAACTTTTCAACTGAATTGTAGTTTCACGAAGATTTATTATTTTAAAATTGTTTTCATGCTACAAATTAAAAAAATTATTTCTTAATTTTTGTCGTATCCACCATATTTGGTCATTCCTAAGATGGTAATACACAAGACTTTTTAAGTGCCTTTTAGTTTCCGAAAAAGCATTGGATGTTTATTGCAATGCAAACTATTGATAACAACGCAAAATGTGCCTTTTTTTCGGATAATTCATAATTGGAACATTCCAAGGTATTTTTGACATTATGTAGAGTCCGTAACGTTAACTTTTTTTGCCATAACTTTTTAATTTACCGTTTGATTTGCAAATTATTTTAATTTGAGCTGGTGTGTTGGTTGGTAAAGATCAAAATAAAATAATATGCTAATCAAACAGTAAATTAAAAAGTTATGGCAAAAAAGGTCACGTTACGGACTCTACATAAATGTCAAAAATACCTTGGAATGCCCCAATTATTTTCTGGAAAAATGCGAAATTTTATCTCCAGAACATTTTCTAAATTCTAATTGATTTAGACGCTTATGTGCTAAAAACTGGCTATTTTGTCTTAATTGTGGTTTTTTAACGATTAATCGTTGTTTATAACTATTTTTATACTACCAATTCAAAAATTTAGTTATTTGCTTACATTTTTTACTTAGTCGCCATATTTGGTCGTTTGCAAGATGGAAGTAGATATAAATTTACAAAAACATAATTGGATGTTTATCTCAATGTAAACTATTGAAAGTAAATGCAATTAATTATGAATTTTTAAAAATTAATTATTTTCTAGAAATTTTTTAAAAACTTTATTGTAAGCATGCTTTATATGCAAAAAAGAAAAAAAAACTAATGATTATTGGCATTGGCCTATGATTAACGGATGTTGATTTTTGTTATTATGCATTCTATGGTATGCCCATCGATACAAGAAGTTAATCATATTTGTACTGAAAAATAGCTTTGCACTTTGCTCAATATGTTTTGTGTTAAATACTAATCAGAAAATAAAAATAATTGTATACCAAAAGCGGAGAAAGATTGCTGCACGATTACAACAAAACCCTAATATGCATGACATGTGGCATCAAAGAAACGCTAAAATAAGTTGAAAGTACTTTGTTTTCAACAAGTAGTAAACATAAAAAAACAATTTTGAACAAAATGTTTAAAAAAAAAAAACTTAAATTGTAAAAGAAATAATTTTTATAAATCCAAGATTTTTTTTTTTTTTAAATCTGCAAGTGGAAAAGTTTCAGTTCTTACGCATTTCTACTTCAAACAATTTTGAAAATATTGTAACTTAAACTTAATTTTGAATGAAGTGAGTAACCTGGAATTTTTTAACCTGGAAAAGTCGGGGAATTTTTTTTAACCATAAGTGTATGAACCTTGTAATTTTGATATGGGGGGGGGGAGAAGGCAGGGCAGGGGCAGCCCAAGTTCTGATACTAAATAGAATAAGTCTAACTAAAATCGAATGTCGGTCCATAGAAAATAGCATTGTGGTGTCCCGTGCAATTGATTCGGCGTTAGATCTTTCATCCGCGGGGTGCCTCGGAACTGGTTTTCGCATCTCGCCGTGTAGGAGGCATTCTTTTTATCGCTTTTAATTCCAACAGAGGTTTCTTTTTTCCAGAAAGGTGCGCCCCATGTCACACAACTTTTGGGATTCGGTTTCTTTCTTTTTCAGTTATCGTCTGCCGTGCCGCGGGGCATCCGTTTCCATGCGCGTTAATAGAATGCATTTCCTTGTTCTTGTGGCTAATCATGTGCGATTCGCAACAAGTCTTATCACCCTATTTTGAATGGAAATCTCAAGAAAATAATTTCGAATATTTAGGTGTAGTGCTTGGTGGGAAAACACGTTGCGTGACAGATAAAATGTATCTGAAAAATCGGATTTGAAGTTTTTTAAGCCTTCACTTTCTTTTTTCTTCGTTTCGCGCGGTCTATTTTTCTCCTTTTGTATCTGATGTGTAGAAGGAAGTCATTGGATTTTTTAAAACTTTCCAATTTTATCGGATTTACACATTTTAAAATGTGCTCAATCTTTTTTTGACCACTTTAAGAAAATTGTTGTTTGAATGTCTGTGTATGTAAATGTGAACGATTTTTTTTTTTTTTTTGGATATATATCCATGGAATCGAACGACATTTCGAACAGATATGTACCCCCGTGTGATTCGCTGCTTATTAAGTTTTGAATACGTACACGTGTGTTTCGAGGTCACAACAATCCCATTTATCAGTTCATAAAATCAAGTTTTGACTCTTCAGAAATCACTTCCTTTTTTTTTTTTTTTTGGCTCTGGGTTTGATTATTTTGATTTTATTTACTTATCATTTATTCATTTGTTTCGTTTAACCGACTTTTTTTTTTGCCATAGATTTTTAACTTATTTCACCAGCATCATTACTGTGTAGTGTATTTTTGCGAAGATTTAATGCCTCCTTTTATTTCTAAGCAAATCAAGCACACCTTGCATGAAAAAAGACAATTTACAGTTCAGGAATAACTTTTATTCACCATATCCAAATGGCTTTTTTTTTTTTTTTTTTTTCTTAAGATTACCATTTTTGCATTGGAAATGTTAAATTTTATAATAAATTCCCTTTTAAGCATTTTTAAAGAAAACTAAGCTCAGAAATTCCCGAAACCGTCACTGAGCGCTTAATTAAAAAAAAAAAAAAAATCGTGGGTGCATGGGAGGGCTACGTTTGCTGGACCAACTGTTGGATTGTTGACCCACCTCGCCTACAAAAATTTACCAAGTATCCCAAAAGCATTGCTACCTACTACTATTTCTGTACTAAGGTTAACAGTTTACTTTTGGCAAATCGTAATAAACCCAAAAATTATTCAAAGCTTGTCGAAATTAGATGCATTTCGGAAATAAGGGAGCTATTAAAAAGATAGTTTTAGTTTTGAGGAAAAGTCTTATGGTTTTCGGCAAAAAAAAAAAAAAAAAAAAGAAATTCAAACCGTTTGCAACGAAGGAAGGAGACTTGTATTTCTGTACTTATCGAGCTTTCTTTCGGATTATTTATTGAAAGGGGCTATTTTTATTTTGACCGCTTCCGCAGTTTGGCTCTGATCCTAAACTGTTAAAGATTCCCAATTGAGAAAGCACTTGAACCTTTCCCTTCCGCCGAAAGGCTTCTTTTTTGTACCCCTTCTCACCTTTTCAGCGGGTATTATAGTCTTCGGAATGAAGATTCGATCGTGTTGAAATGTGAGGGTAGTTATACGTCTGGCGGTGTCCACCCTCCGATGAGATGTTCTTTCGCGATCTGGAAGCGTGGCTTCTGCAAAAGCGAAAGGTGAGTTTCTGTTTGTTGTGCGAGAAATTGAACCGAAAACCCGATTGTCAGGGCCAAATGTAGTTTGGAGTTACTAGGAAAATCGGAAATGGAACTTTTAGCCCTGTAAACATTAACGCGTCAAAAATTCAATTTTTTTTAAGCGGAGAGAAAACCTCCGCCCCAAGCTCTATGTTTGGAGAGAAATGCAGTTTTTTGAAGCAAGGAAAAAAGCACCTGTGCAGGGACTTGCACAGAAATTTTTGGGCCCGCCACAAATGACTCTTACGAACCCCCCTCCATATTGTTCACCCCTACGTCCCTACATGTATTTCACCCCTCATTTTAAAAAGCTCGGACTGCCTTCAGGCTCGGGTCCGGGCTAACAGGTGTCCTTTCTCCCTCTTGTGCACGCCCCGGACTATATGGTTTGATAATTACATCTCTTTGTGTATCCTCTCTCTTGTTAAAGTTTGCGTCATGTGTTGTTTTTTTCCACAATTTTATCGTAAATTGGGGTTTAATTTTTCGTTTACAAAGGTTCTTCCCCGCTTCCGCCGGGACTAAATTTGCTAGGAGAGGACCCGAGAAGTTTCGGCGGGGATCCCGCCATCTCACCCTAAATTTTAACCCGTGAGGTATTAGGTTAAAAATGATCTGTTCCCCCTCCCCCCCCCCCCTCCATGCACTAACCCGATCCCTAGTTCGGAAGATTCTAACCATATGTTGCTCAGTACTTTCAATACCCTCCAAGTGAAACGATACTTCTGGTGGTGTTGTGCCAGACCAGACTGGTCCAGGCAGGGTTGTAATTTTTTGCCGGACAAAACCCATTTTGGCCATGCCACTGGCGAAAACCGATTAAAATCGGCTAAAACTGGATTTAACCACCATTGAGCTGGCACACATACAGTACATTAAAATATGCATGTTATTGCATATTTTAATGCATGATTAAAATAAAAAAGGATGTCTATTTATCATAAAAACATTTTTTTAATTTGATTTATTGATTAAATGCAACTTTTCTACAACATCAACTAGTATGTTGTGGCCATCACGAAACTTTCTTCTATATTTTTCTTTTTTTTCTGATCCCTCCCCATGCTTGACGAGGAAACAATATTCCCAACAAAAACAAAATTCGGAACTCCAGCGCTCGAATACGCTACCTTGCGGTGATTTATAAAACTGCGAATGCAACTAAAACATTGCCACGTTGCGCTCCACGTGTATCTGTTGACGTAAACGCGGTCAGTTTGTTCTGAGTAACGCATTCAACATGTCTAAGAACGCCTTCAACAACAGAAATTAATTCGTCCCTTAGTAGTATTCTCGAGCTTCTCAAAATAATGTTAGTTTCCCTTATTTCTTTCAAAAAAGTATTAAATGATGGAAGCGTAAACAAGAAAACTCTGGATTAATAAAATTGGATAACGTTATACCAGGTAAAATTTTTTATTGTTTTGTATGAATTTGTAAGAATATGAGTTTTTTTTAATCTTAAATTAATTTAATTAATCATATTTTACAGCAGCATTTAGCTGGAATGGACAGTATGCAAAATATTTTCTTGAATTTATTATCGTAGAACAAAATGAAAAATGTTTAACCGAGAAAGAATTTACTTTATTCCTTTTATTCTCAGCTGAAAGGTTTCGCCAAATTTGTTTAGGGTTATAGTTTTGGAATTGTGCGAGCAAAGTAGCCTTGGCGAGATTTCGCGTTTTTAGTTAAACCATTTTTAATTTTTATCATGAGTGGAATAAAATGATAGTAAGATTACAGAATTCGATAAGTAAAAAGAAATAATGGTCAATCAACTGAAAAGAAAACTACCACCATATATAAACTGTGAGTACACATTTTATTTATTTTGTTCTGAGTGAATTTGAATAAATATCAGTTTTTCAATTCGATGAAAAAAAAAAACGAACTTAACAACATTGACTGGACACTTTTCCTTAACCTAATTCCACATAAATGATTTAAATAACCTTTGTTACTACAGTATCCTACTGAAATAGACAGTATGCAAATAAATTTTCTTGAAAATATTTATCGCAGAACAGATTGAAAAATCCAGAAAGAACGTTAAGAATTTGAACAATAAAAAATAAAAGCTCACCAAAAATCTGTTTATAAGGTTATGGTTTTCAAATTGTGTGAAAGAATAATGCATCTTGACAAGATTTCGCATATCCGGTAAATCATTTCCATGACGAATGAATTAAATGCATGATTTCTTTGGATATCCAATAGAAATAAATAGTCATAGAAATAAATTATCTAGTGTTAAACGTTACTCTTGACAGTCTGCCACGTATGTGCACTATGTGACAAAAATGTCAACAAATGCCGGAAATGTCACGAAACTGAACTTAATATGTACTAATGTATAGAAAAAACGGTACAAAATGAAAATGCCGTTCGAAGCGAACCAAAAATTTATGAATTCCGAATTCAACATCGTGAAAATGGCTGCTTCAGAACAACTTACTGTGTGTTCTGCATTAATTGTTTACTTTCGTAATACTTTTTGGTTTCTAATCTCTTTCTATATGGGTCAGAATAACCAAAAGACTTTGAAAAATCTTTTCAAATGAATAAAGCGAAAAAATCATACATAACAACAAAAATCACAACACTTTTAGCATTTTCTTCGTTACCACATGCGTTTGTTTTAGTTTTAAATTCCGCCATTAGACAGTGACTGCAGTGCCCCCTATAGTTCGTTGGAGTTGCGAATTACACATGCAAAAACTTGACGACCATCCCAATGTCTGAATTATTGCAAAAGCAAAGCAAAGAGCGAAAATTGAAAGTTATTTTAAAAGCCTTGCTTGAATGAATTACAAATATTTTATTTGTTAACAAACATAAGATGGCAACAGTTAAAAATTTTAAATCATTGAGATAATATTTCCTATCATTTCCATACAATTAAAATCACGAGAAATACGCAGACGACAATCTATTACGATTTATCTTTCTTATTGTTGCATTAATAAAAATATTTTTATTCGCAAAAAAAAAAAAAAAATCAACACCTCTTGGAGCGATCGGCGTCAAAATAGAACCAAAGCCTGTTTACATATGGATTCACATATATTCCAAATTTCAACCAGAACGTAGCATTAACTTCTTGAGATAGGGCCCTCAAAATGGAAAAAAAGAACGGGTGAGTGCGCTACCCCCTTTTTAGCTGTTGACACAAAAATAAAATCAGTTCTTATACCCACTAAGGGCTACTTGCCGATAAATTTTTCTTTCATTCCGTTCATTATTTCTTGAGATACAGCAGTCACAATTGACGACAAAAAAGTTCTATAGCTCAACCCCCGTTTGAGTTATTGACACCAAAATTGAATCAGCACCTGTTCCTGTTAATGGCAACATATGGACCAAATTTTGTTTGATTCCGCCAGTTACTTCCTGAGGAATAGCAAGCACGCGTAACTCAAAAAACGTCCCATTGCTCCACCCCCCTTGGAAGAATTCGCGCCAAAAACCAATGGGCACAAGTTCACATACGGGCACATATGTGTACCAAATTTCGTTCGATTTCATGCGGTAGTTTTTGCTGTAGAGCGGCCACAAAAAACTGGTCACACACAGACGTGACACACATACATACACACACACAGACAGACAGACATTTTCCAAAAATAGTCGAAATGAACTCAGCACACCTCAAAACGTTCGAATCCGTCAAAATTCGAAATTCGAAAATTTGCACGAATCCAATACTTTCTTCTATATATTAGATATAGAAGAAAGTAAAAATGATTCACAACGCAGCTAAAGGACACTCGTTTATTAGGAATACTAAACAGCCTGCAATATAAACTAATAGCTATTCAATGTATTAAAAAATAAGTAATATACTTGGAGTAAATTTTTAATTCATTTTGTGCTCATAAAACTATGAAACAAGTGCGGATTGTGTTATTTACACCGTTTGAAACGTATTTTTAAAAAAATTATCACATAATTCTACTATGATTTGACTAACCTTTTGGAACATGCCGTCTTTTATTACTTGCGTAGGGTGTAAAATGAACTGCTTACTTAAATAATGAATAGTGACTGATTATGGGATTGATGTTTCATATTTCTTTTAATTATGTACTCATTTATTTTGGTTTTAAACTTTATTATTACCTATATACTCGTCCAATGGCTAAAACTGGACAAAACAGATTTTATCCAAGCCGGTTTTAACTAGTTTTATCCATGGTTAAAACCACCACTGGCCGAAACTCTAACAACCCTGGGTCTGGAGAATCTTCTGATCTGGATCAAATAATCAGAGCTGTCTTCAGGGTCCCATCCAATGGGCGCCCATATGCAAAGTTGAAAGGGGGGGCTCAAATATTTTCCCCGTGGTTTAGCTGGATATTTTCCATATGGAAATTGATTTCAGGGCAGATTACAGTCATTAAAATTTGACATTTTTAATAACTTATTCATTAATGGCTGGAGAAGAAATGTTTTTACATTTTTGCAAAGAAAAAAGTACTAAAAGCAATCAAATTCTAATTTCAAAGGGGGAGGGGCTCGAGCCCCCCTGTGCCCCCCTATATGGGCGCCCTTGGTCCCATCCAACAGGATGAACCACAAACGGTGTTAGGTACGGGGGACCCTGGAGTGAAAAGTAGTTTCAATCAATTAATTTCACTTCCTGCATGTGTAGTTCTTTAAGTCTATCACTCAAAAATACGTACTTTATTTTATTTTTCACTTTTGATTCTTGGCAATACACGCGTTGAATTTTAAAATAAGATTTTTTCATTTTGGATTCAGAAAATGCGCACACGAATCAAATGATAGAAAAATTTAAACTTAACTGTACGTATAATTTGAAAACTAAATGATCCGTCTAGTACGATGATCAAGAGTCGAATGTATTTTCGATCTGAGGACATGAAGCTTTAGGGTTCTGTAGGAAATTATAGTACAGTAAAACCTGTAAAGTTGACCACCTTTGTAAGTTGACCACCTGTCTATGTTGACCGCTTTTGTCAGGAACGCAATTTATCCTATCTTATATAATGAAGGAAAACCTCTGTAACTGGACCACCTCTCTATCTTGACCACCTGTCTATCTTGACCACTAATGTACACCAAATTTGGTTTGGAGTAGTGTAAAAAACCCTTTGTAAGTTGACCACTTGGTTTATTTTTTAAAACTTAATGTAGCAAATTATTTTATTTTATGTTATTTCTTTTATAGCTAGCTTTCCAAGAATATTTTTGATGCCAGACCAGCATTTTACCAACTTAATAAAACAGCAGCATGACTAAACCTCCTTGTGAGTTTAACCACATGGGAAAACTACTAAAAGAACCCTTTTATTCTCGGAACTTGTTTTTCTTTTCTTATATTTGATATTGTACTCTCTGTTCAATGAAAACATGTGTCAGTAGAAAAGTACAAAGTATTTTTTTTTTCCAGTTGCAATATTTTGTGGCAACACTGGAATTGTGCTAAAGAGTAAAGTTACTTTCATTCTTGCATTGCAGTATTTCTGGTGCAAGGGATTAAGAGATAGGACATTTTCATTTTCAACTGCCTTTTTGAACTATGAGACTTCATCATGTTTTTCTTTGTATTATAGTTTTGGCTTCAAAAAGAAAGTTCGTTGAACTTGAAATTGATAAAAAGTATGAAATATTAAAATTAATTGAAATGGGAAAAATCCAGAGAAAATTAGTTGACACATATAGAAATTCTAAAACTAGTGTCTAATAAGTGTGCCAAACTTCAATAAGGAGTTATTTTGTTGAACAATAGATCATCATGGTTATAAATGTATATGAGAAAAAAATAAAGCAAAAAATTTGTTTTTTTATTATTATTAGCTATGAATTTTTAGGAACTATTAATATCAAATAAGTAACTTTTCATAAACAATATATATTTTTTTTGATCAATTTACTGAAATTTTAAATTTGCATGACACATTATGCGTCATTTTGGGAAAATAATTTCTAAAAATATTTGAATAACATTTTAAATTTTGTTTTAAAGTAATGTTAAACAATGAAAGTGAGTTGAACAGAAAGAGTAAATGTCTATTAGTCTAAAAATGAATACATGGTGCTAGAAACGCCAAAAAATGTGCCCCCTTTATAAGTTGACCACCAAAGTACTGCACCGCAAGTGGTCAACTTACACAGGTTTCACTGTAGCAGTAATTGTGAAGAAATGGTGTTAAAGAAAAAGTAACTAACTTTGTGCTGAAACTAAAAGAAAGAAATTCAAATTCAACTGCTTCAACGAGCAGGTACTCTTGTCTGCTGCATTGGTAATAGTATTGGTCACTATAATTAGCCGAATCAGGCCCCAAATTCAGCTTTCTGAACTTGAATATTATTGTTATTATATTTTAATTTAAAAAATCCAGAAGGTGAAAGTTCAGAGGAAACTCCCTAACGTTTTACCGAAAGTTTGGGGAGATAAAACGCTTTATAGAAGAAAAGGAAATGTAATGAATATCTTTTGAAAATGATTAAAACATACAATTTTCATACGTGTAACGTGTGTATGAAAAGGTTTCGTTTTTGCGACAGCTAGTTTTGACAAAGGTTCGTTTTCGCGATTCTGAATTCAATTTATGAAGTTGCTTTTTTATTTCTTGTAGCTTTATTACACAGGCTCTTTTTTTTTAAACTACCTGATTTCCACCTGCACATTACGGTGAATTCGCGAACTGAAAATTCGGCGTTTCCAATCTTTTTAGATAATCGGGCCTTTATTGAAAATAGATTATTTTAGACAATACAATGTAGAGTTATTTCAGCATTTGTCAGCAGCCCCGTATTTTGGAATTTTTTCAGGGGGAGGAGGAGCACACTCAATGCAAATTTTATCGAAAAACCGCAAAAACTATGTCTTCCTTTTGTAAAACCATATCTTTTTCAAAGTGTTTCAAAGCCGGGGGGGGGGATTAGTCTCTGATCCCCTTAAATGACGGCTTTGTCTGTCAGTATTTATTTATTTAGAATTTAGCTGATGGGATGAACGAAAATCCGGAAAATATTGTTGCAACGGATCCGGTGCGACTTCCAATTTTCTTGAAAGGACGACACAGTTCTTGAGGGAAGCACAGGAAATTTATTTACACTATGTACAGGGAAGATCGGTAAAAACTGCTAAATTAATCATCAGCAATTAAGCAAATATCAATCAACACCAAAAACTCAACAGTTACACATGTATTTACATACAAATACGTAAAACAACACAGCAAAATGCCTCGCAATCAACAGAGCTATACACTCTCAGTACAAATTCTCAATCGAAACTGACTTTTTATCATGCGGGACGCTTTTTATACACATCGAAAAATTTCCACAATATTCCAAATGCTTCCCGAAAATCGTAGACCGTTATTTTATTTCTTTTCCATTCACAAATTTTATCATTCAGAAATGAGGGGGCCGTATACTTCAGCCGAATGTAGGGGGGCTGTATATTCATTACAAGAAACTATTTACAGGTTACGTTACTACAATAATTTTAGATGAAAGATAATTTAATTAACGCCGCTAAATTACGACAAATTAATCACAAAAGTAATTACTATTTACAGAATTTGTAACAATATCCAAATTTTCGAATGTTTGGAAATTTTTCGGAAGGTTTGCTTCTTATGCATACCGATTCTTTTGCTTTAAATTCCGCTCTTCTGTACTGAAGTGCCGTACTTAAAGCTGCGTGTATGCTGTAATTAGTTAATGCGAATGTGAGGTCAGCAGTTTCCGAAAAGCAAACTATTGTGATCTAAGACCCCGATACTACATACGCAAATATAGCGACTCTACTGTGATCAGTCGATTTTTTTACGTCATCCATGCTGAAATTTTCGGTAACGATCCGAAATTCGGCGAAATCCGGAAAAGTATTAGTCCCGTGGGTTTCCGGGTGAGAGGTCCATATATACATTTTGACAGGATTAAACTTTTTCGATTTGTTGTAATTCTTGATTTTTCTGGCACGAAAAAAAAAAACAATTGTTGATGCTCTTGGGGAGGCATTTTCGACGTTTTATAACATTTTCAAAAGTTTGTTTGTATGTAACAATGTCTGCTATTCATCTTTATCTTCTTTACTAATAATAAAGCTGAAAGTCTCTCTGTCAGGATCTCTGTGACGCGCATAGCGCCTAGACCGTTCGGCCGATTTTCATGAAATTTGGCACAAAGTTAGTTTGTAGCATGGGGGTGTGCACCACGAAGCGATTTTTCGAAAATGTGATGTGGTTCTTCTTCTATTCCAATTTTAAGAACAAAATTATCATAAGATGGACGAGTAAATTACGAAATTATCATAACGTGGAACCGTAACATGGGCACAAGCCAATTGGCGAGGTACGAAATTATCATAACGCGGAACCGTAACATGGGCACTGGGTACAAGCCAATTGGCGAGAAAATTCACCATACATTATTTGTAAATATACAGGCGAACCAAAAGACCTTTTAATTTTTCTATTACAGGCAAAGCCGTGCGGATACCACTAGTATTATAATATTTTGAATCAAAGAGGTCCGCTTTGTCACTGTTGCAGCCTAATACTATTCACAAACCTTTTTAGGACAAACCGTGAACATCCCTGTTGGGTGCTGTGAAAGTGACTGATACTACATTCCAACTAGGCCCGTCTTTAGGGAGTCGGGTGTCGTCAATCCCTTGAAAAAAATCGAAATGACGGGCGGATGCTATCCTTATAGATTCCCCAAAATGGATTTGTAGTTAGTTCCTTGGCTTCATGTGTTCTTAAACTATTACGTTTAAAATAAAGTCGTGGGCTGTCCGTAAATGATGTCACGCTTTTTATCAACTTTTTGACCCCCGCACGGCTTTGCCCTTAAATAGAAAAATTAAAAGGTCTTTTGGTTCGCCTGTATATTTACAAATAATGTATGGTGAATTTTCTCGCCAATTGGCTTGTGCCCATGTTACGGTTCCACGTTATGATAATTTCGTACCTCTTTCTTTTGTTAAAGTGTCACGCTACACCCCCCACCTCCGTCACATGTCACGCTATTTTTCATATAAACACGTTCTTATAGAATGCGTGGTATCACTCTTCTTGGTTCCCCTGCCCCCTTGTCACAAACTCGCAGTATCACGCCCCCCCCCCCCCCCATCAAAGCGTCACATCATTTGATTCCAGCCCCTTATGAGTTGTAATATTAAATTTTGTGCATGAACTTATCAACATTTTCATTTAATAGCTTCAGCTATGCTAACCAGCTTCAATTTCAAATTCTGATTGTACAACCATGCGTAATAATAGTGTGTGTGTGGGGGGGGGACCTCACCTTTCAGTGTTCAAAATGCACCACAAAGCCTGAGAGGTAGAAAACCTTTGTTATAAGTTACAAAAAAATCTTGCTGTTTGTTTTTCTTCAGAAGTAAGGTGTAGTGTGTAATAACTTCCCGTGTTTATTTGTCTTAATGCCCTTCTTTTTGTTCATGTAAATATTTTTTCCAGGCCGAAGCCCGACTAGCAGCGCGGCGCCAAGCTCGAGCAGAAGCCAGAGAAATTCGTATGAGGGAGCTCGAAAAACAACAAAGAGAGGTAATGAAACTGTTTTCTTACAATTTGTTTTTGCGATTCGATGCCACTCAGTCTTAGTTATAATATGGTTCCCTTGTACATAAATTTGAATGTTTATAAGGGCCAGTTCATTCCAATGTTTTTTTTTTTTTTAGCTTGCGAGTTTTTGATTGCTTCCAAAATATGATCAGTTATTCAAGATATTCCTTTTTCTTTTGTTTTGGAAAAAAAAATGTTATTAATTTTTAAAAACATTAAAAATATTAACCCTGTGTGAAATTATTTTATGTGAATGATATTACGTAATAAAATAACTTAAAACATTTATTAAAATCAAACTGAAAAAAAAAAATTTTTGAAAAAAAAAAAAAAAATAGAACCGACTTCAAAATTGCTCTAAAAAGTGAAAAATAATTTTATTCTTTAAACACCATCGATAATGCTTTTAAACATAATTTTTGAAGTTGGCGCAAAAACGATCGATAAAATCATTCACAGCCATAACTCAACTACAAGTATAAATTTAACCAGGTCTAGTTTCTTCACTACCAAATGCATTACGCATTGATGACAGCATATTTGAGTAACGATTAAATGTTTCGTTCCTAACTTTGGATGATTTTTTGATAAAAATATGAGCGAAGCATGGTTACAATGGATTTTACTTTTTGTTTTTGCGCCAACTTCAAAAATTATGTTTAAAAGTATTATCGATGGTGTTTAAAGAATAAAATTATTTTTCACTTTTTAGAGCAATTTTGAAGTCGGTTCTATTTTTTTTTTCAAAATTTTTTTATTTCATTCTTTTTAGTGTAAATGTAGATATTTCAGTAAAAGTAAGAAGTTACCTAGTAAGAAGTTCGGCCCTATATCACTATATTGCTTTAGAAAAGCCTTTATTCAAAATTATCATTACAATTAATGTTACTCTTAGATGGCACCAAACTTTTATAACAATGAGTTTCATATTGTCGCGTAGATGAAGATAGCGAAGACAATGTGAAAGCCAAATGACGCGAATAATCAAGCGTTAGTCTCAACTCGAGATCTTTATTCAGAACCACGAAGGAACGTTACATCTCCCTATAGACAACTTGAGAAAGTGCTGGAACTTTCCGAAACAGTAGAAACGAAATTTTAGTAAAATTCACTTTGTTCTGGTCGGGATTTGAACCCGGGGCGCTCGTGTGGGAGGCGAGAATTCTACCACTGAGCCACCGTTATCCACGAATGATAAGTGCGAACTTCGCTACAATATTATAGAGAAATTGCATAAAATTTACTGTTTTTTGCCCATAACTTTGTTTCTAAAGAACAAATATGGTCAAACAAAGTAATGGGACCTAAGTTGAGCCATCCCCTATCCATCAAAAAAAGAATCATCAAAATCGGTTCACTAGGTGAGACGCTATGAGTGGACAAACAAACAAAAAAAAAAAAACATACATACGGTATGAACTTGATAACCGCCTCCTTTTTGAAGTCGGTTAAAAAGGAAGATTTTTAGATTTTGATAATTTTATGAAGTCTGTTACTTTGCTTACTATTTTTGAAGAAAGTTCGTTTGTGCGATTTTTTTTAAATTTAAATAAACAAAATAATTTTGCGATCGATATTTTTCATATAAGGTTCGTTTTTGTAGCTGTAAATTTTGTGGAGGGTCCGTTTACGGCTCGTGATGGCACGACTGATGTCAGATGCAGTGCACAGCTTCAAATTTACTCTTGTGACATTAATTTTTCAAAATATTTATCTCTTTTACTATGGGTTAGGTTTCGTTAATTATTTTCATGCATCAATTGTGGGATAACATGTTTTTCTAAGATAATTACTTTAGTTCTTGGTTTTATGCGTATATTTTTAAGTGAAAGTCAGTTTTACGATCAGAGGTACCAGTTCGTCTTCAAAATGAAAAAAGAAAGGAAAATAGCGTCAGTACGAATTCGTATTTTCATAAAAATAAACGTATTCTATGAATTCGGCGTCACTAATTATTATTTTATTTATTTTCATCATTGAGTCTCGTAATGAGTGGAACTGATTTGTTCATTCTAAAATCAGCGGAAAACGTCGTTTCGCCAACGGTTGTAATGAGGTCGAATTGTAGGATGTATTATTTTGTAAGTGTGAACGTGACTGAAATGCAGTCTTTTTGCATCTGATTTTTTATCTGCTTCATTGCTTGTTATTTAATGTTTAGAGACATAAAGAAACGCATATCAAACTGTGCAATTTCTTCAATAGTTTGTTTTCTTACCGTGTGGATGGAAGCATGCAGCTGCTTCATGAATCTGATAATTATCTCAGCCGGAAACGCTTCTATCAAACTGGTATACAATATTCTAAAGCTTTTTTTTTTCTCTGTCCTCAACCCCCCCCCCTTCCCCCGTTTTCATATAGAGGAAGATATTTTTGATTTAAAATTTTAATGCGATAATTGGGGGGGGGGGGGGAATTGGATTTTTTAAAAAAATATTTTGATAAGTGAAAACTCTAGCCTTGAGTTGATTAGTCATTTATGTAGTCTTTCTAACTTATTCAAAAACCACACACACAACCTCTACAGATCTTATATCTCTTGAAATTTTGTTCTTTGAAATACCAGAAAATAACCTCCCTTGTGGGCTTAAGCGTGTCAGACTTGAGTTCCATCACTTTTAGGGAAGACTTAGAACAGGTAATTTGAAATCAACTACGCCCCCCCCCCCCCAGGGGCGGACTGGGTGCCGCAAAAAAGTGCCAACCTTGGCCTCCAGAGGGCGCAAAAAAAGAAAAAAGAAGGGGGGGGGGGGGAACCGATGGTACATAGGTTTACAAGTTTAAAGAAAAGAAGAAAAAAAGTGTGGAAGTGAAGTCGCACAGGTTTGTGAGTGCAAAAAAGAAAAATAATTATAAGGAAGTTGCACAAAAAAGAAAAAAAAGATAAATTAAAAAAAATAAGAAGAAGAAAAGGTGTTTAGGCTTGAAGACATAGGCGGGAGGGCGCATCTGGCGGCGGGCCTCTCCTCCCCTGCCCCTCCCCCCCCCCTTTTTTTCTTTTTTTTTTCAAAATAAACTGCAAACTATGTACTTTCTGTAAGAAAGAGACATTGCAGTTTTAAAAGTAATTAGTGAAACTTTTTTTTTTTTTTTTGAGATGAAAGAAATGTGTATTTGATGGTTTGTCTGTAACCCAGATGGTTGACCCAGAAATACATTTTGAGAGAATAGTCCGATCGGAACGAAATGTTTTTTGTCTAAAGGGGATGAACAGGACACCCTGTATTCTTATTTCATTTTCTGATATGAACAATTTTTCATTCAGTATTGAAGAGTGTAAGAAGACTTTTAACATTAGGATGTGAAAAATTTGCTTCGACCCTAATTCTGGTCTAATGGATGGATTTGCCCCCAGAAAACTTTTTCCAAAAGTGCTTTTGAGATAAAAAGATACTAATGTGGGAATTTTTTATTTTATTAATGTATGAGTTTTTTTTTTTTAAATTAAAATAAATAATAATAAGTAAAATAAAAATTATGGAAGGAGCAAGTAATTTAAAAAGGTTTTGATATTATTTGGGGGTGGGGGTGAGAACTCCGTAGTATACGAGGGGTGCGATTATCCCTGATGGGTATGGGCACCCCTGCTTAACCGATATTTTTTAACGCAGACAGTATAAAGCTGGCCATTAAAACTCGACCCCCTTACAAAAATTTCTAGATCCGCAACTGATCTCAATAATCGTTTATATCAAAAGTACAAACATTTGCAGCTATTCTTTAGTGTGAAAAATCAAGAGCTTGAAATTTAACAAAACCAATCAACTGATCTAAGTCACTTTAATGTTAAGTCAACAGATAACTATACTTTGATTTTTACCTCTACAGGATAAGTTCAAACATGGGCACCCATATGCAAAATTGTAAGGGGGGGGGGCTTCAGATATTTTAACCATGGTTTAGCAGGATATTTTCCCCATGGAAGCAGATTTCAGAACAGATTTGAGTCATTAAAATTTGACATTTTTAATAACTTATTCATTAATGGCTGGAGAAGAAATCTTTTTACATTTTCGCAAAGAAAAAAGTACTAAAAGCAAGGAAGTTCTCATTTCTAGGGAGGGGTCGGCTCGAGCCCCCCTCCCCCTCCTATCTGGGCCCCCTTGAGTTCAAATCAAAACTGAGCTGCAAAAATAATAAGCAGAGAAAAAATACTTTTTAGCACTGAAATACAAAGTATTAAAGTGAGTTTAAATTGTAGATTTTCAATGTAGTCTTATAATATTCGTTTCTTTAAAATTTTCTGACAAAAATCAAAGTATAGTTATCTGTTGACTTAACATTAAAGTGACTTAGATCAGTTGATTGGTTTTGCTAAATTTCAAGCTCTTGATTTTTCACACTAAAGAATAGCTGCAAATGTTTGTACTTTTGATATAAACGATTATTGAGATCAGTTGCGGATCTAGAAATTTTTGTAAGGGGGTCGAGTTTCAATGGCCAGCTTTATACTGTCTGCGTTAAAAAATATCGGTTAAGCAGGGGTGCCCATACCCATCAGGGATAATCGCACCCCTCGTATACTGCGGAGCTCTCACCCCCACCCCCAAATAATATCAAAACCCTTTTAAATTACTTCAGGGGTGATTTTGTTCCGGTATTTTACTGGATTTCCGGTATTTTCATCTTGAATTCTGGTATCTTCATCTTCGAAAATACCGGAACTTCTATATTTTCAGAAAAACCCACTTTTGTAAAATTTAGGGAGATTAATGAAATGCCAAAAGTCCAAATTGAAGATGTTTTGTTTGGTATAAAGCTTAAGCTACGGTCATGGTTTGTAAACTCTATGGTAATTATCGAAGAACAGCTGGGGTGGGGGATTGAATAAAGGCTAGATAACAAGAATCCTTGAAAAATTTTAAGAAATGAGAAAAATTAAAAGAATTAAATTCCCACCATGCACATGGACGTATTAAGTCCAATTAAAACTTCCGAGTTTTAGCCCCAACAAATAATTATGTATATAAATTATTTATATACATAATATAATGTGTACATACACATAATGTATATATATATGATCATCAAAACACTTTTTCTTCTTGGGAAAAAAAAGTTCAGGTATTTTTTCATGGAGTCACAATCACCCCTGTTACTTGCTCCTTCCATAATTTTTTAAAAGGTGCAACTTTCACCGTAAATCCTATTCCCTCAAATTTTGATCAAAAGTCATATTTCTTTTGACAAACAAGCTGGTCTCGTTAACCTAGGCTTGGACATGAGATTACTGCCATAAAATAGTTAGAAAAATCACACACACACGACAGTGGTTTCAGATGGAAGTGTGGTCTGAAAAAATGTTAAGTTCATTGGAGATGATTGTTCCTTTGAAAATGAACGAAAACTCCTAAAATAGCAATAGCCCAATAAACGAACCCAGTCAATCCTTTGAATTATGAGGCGCTGAGAAGAAATACAAAGAAATAGGTTAACATTGATTCCATGTACTACAGGTATTATTTTGGATATAAAACTTTTAAGTTTTTATAAGAATTACAATAAAATTTTCGTCACAGAGGGATCAGCTGACCCTTTGACCCTCCCCTGAATCCGCCCTTGATTGAGATGCTCTTATTTTTAGTCTAAAAAAACTGCGATTATGAATATGATTTTTATTGTTGTTGGCAACAATAATAAACAGAAGAATTTTTTATGGTATAAATATTTTGGAATTAAAATAGAACCTGGTTTACATATGTGCCTTGTAAAGTATTGTATAAAAATTGTACACATTAAAATTAAAATTTTATATTGAATTATTCTTGTAACTTACTTCTACAATTTGCTTCTCCTGTGTTTGTGAACTTGTGTAAAAAAAAAACGAAAAAGTTCTTGAATTTAACATGTATGGAGTGAAAAACTTTAATGATTGCAAATTACAAAACAATGATACTGGAGTTTGGGAATATGAATGTCATATAATATTTATATTATTAACACCCCTGCTTTTTTTTTTTTTTTTTTTGTGTATTCTTTTCATAAAATAATGGCCAGAAAGTTTTGCAACATCACTAGCAGGAATGGTTGTAATTTTAAGTACTATCTGGAAGTTATTTCACTTAAGTGCCTACCATTCTTGCTTTTCTGATTTTTGCTGTAAGCACCTGAACAAAACTTATCTTGAACAGCAACTAATAAAAAAAAGTATTTTGTGGTTGTTTTTCTAGAACTGCTTAGGTAGGTATTACAAAAAAAAAAAAAGGTAAAAATTATATTTTGTGCAGAACATTTCATTTGTCATTTTCAAATTAAAAAAAAAAATGTCTGAAGGTACCAGGTTTTCTTATTGTGCTGAAAAATGTTTTTTATTTTTGCTTGTTGAATCTTTCATTTGTTTTCATTTTTTTTTTTTTACTTTGGTTGAAAATTAACGTGTATGTTTCACTAACTGATTTCGTCATAAATTTCATCATTTTACTCTGTTTTTCCTTTTCAGGCTGACGAGCAGAGCGATCGTCAATATGAACTGCTCACAGATGTATCCAGAAATCGTTCTGCTGTGGAGAATGTAAATATTCTTGCATTGCTAACATATTTCTCACATGTGAAGTCCCATTGCTTCTCTTTGAAAAAAAAAAAAAAACCCTCCAAATTTCCCTTTCTCCATATTTTCTATTTTTTCTTCATATTTCCTGCTATTTCCTAAACCTGGGCATTGCCCCCTCCCCCCCGACTCCTACAAACTACTATTCATTGGCAGTCCTGAAAATGAAAACATATTTAGATATTTAGTTATCCTTCACTTTGATTAAAAGGTTCAAAGGTCACAGTTCCAACCCTTTTCCTTTTTTTTTCTGTTCTGTTCCACTGTTTTTTCTTCCCCTCCTCCCAATCACTCAATTTGTAATTTTCTTGAATAATGAGTTCTTTAGATATGAATTATTTAGATGAGTTATTTGGATAAGCAGGCAGCAATGTGGGGAAGAGGGGGCAAGAAGGGGCCACGGCCACCGCACTTTTTTCAAACATTTCCTCAACGCTAAGATTTCAATTTCTAAACATTCTGGGTGAGATTACCCGAACACTAACGTCACCAAATATTTTTTAACATTTTAGTTTTAGAACTTTAATTTTTAAAATTTTCCGGGAGAAAATCCCCGAGCACACTCCTTTTCTCCCTTTAAATTCAAAGATGACCTGAACTTGCGTTATAAAGACTCCAGTTTGAGGGGGAAAATTCAAGAAGAGAATTCCCTATGATTGCGTAAAACTGCATTTTTAAGACTCCAATTTAGAAAAAAAAATTTAGAGACCTTTTTCTGAAGTGCCCCAAGGAAGTTAAACACTGAGTTCTTAGGGTTTCATCAGCTCAAAAAAAAAAAAAAAAAAAAAAAAAAACTGGGAGAACCTCCCAATTTTTTCTTTTTTCCTTAAGTCAATAAAAGAAAAGTCTGAAATAATATTTTAAAAGATGTTTAAAAAATTTTTAAACTTTGCAAAATTTCTGGGAGAGAACCACAAATCCCTTGCTCTAAGTTTGCTAAAGATGACTTTAATTTGCGTCTCTAAGACATCAGTTTAAGATTTTTTTTCCGGGAAGAGCCTTTGTTACCTGTAACATTATTAAAGACAGTCCAAACAGACAGTCATTTTTATTATTATTACTAGAAAGTCGCCCATCAAGATATGAGGGATGAAAATTGCTTCTACTCTTCTACATTTGAAAGAAGTAATTCCCTGTTTGGTGGTATTTTGATATTTAAAAATTTAATCTAACTCCAGTGGATTAACCCTAAAGTCCAGTGGATAGCGTTAATTTTCAACCACTTTTTTGATTCTTCATTCCCCTAAAATGACTGTCCTGCATGTTAAACATTACCGAAAAATAAAATCAAATTATCATGCCATGCCACGAGTTTCTTGTTGAAACTCGCGGGTTACTCGATCATTGGCTTTTATTTATATGAGGATGATTAATTAGACTTCATTTTTTAAAAAAACACTGCGGAGACAACCCTGGAAACTCCTCTCCATTCCCTAAACATTGACAAAACTCTTCTAAAACTGCGTTTTTAAATCTATTCCAAAACATTTGCGTGAGAGAACATCAGACTCTCCCCCCCCCCCCCATAGTCACTCAAAATAGCTTAAAATAGTCTTCAACTAAATTGTCTAAAAAAAATGTTCCTCCTCACTTGTAAACCCCACTCGCCGCCTCTGTAGATAAGTGTAAGCATGAGAGGAGCTGAAGGTACCACAACAATACAGCTTGTACTGAGAAAAGACCTGGGATGAAATTGTTGTGATGTACCAAGGCAGCTTTTCATTCATGAAATGAAAGTAATTTATAGTTTTTTAGTTGACTTCACTTTTAAAATACTCAGACAGAATTTTTCAAACTTCTTGATTGGAAATTATTTCACTTACTAATGCATTTTAGTCTACAAGATTTTGATTAAAGCTTCGAAGACTTAAAAAAAAACTTATCATACTTAAATTAAAAAGTACATGTACAAGTTCAACCCCCCCCCCCCCTCCTTTTTTTTTTCAAAATATGCCAAAATTGAATCATTTTCCAAAAATAGCATACTGTGTTTAAAATTTCAATCCTTTCATACTATAAATTTTTCAATCATATTGGAGGTTGGAAGCTCTTAATATGCTACATTATGTCAGTCTTTATTTTTTTCAACTATTATTATTTTTCTTTTAAACTTGAACTCTGCACTAATGCTCATATTTTTCCTGAAATTCCAGAAAAAATGTGTCTCTGAATTCCAGAATGTTTCGGGCTTTGGCTAATCCTCTCGTGCTTTTACATGATGCTGTATGAAAATCTTCAATTGATCTATTCACATTTGCTGTTTGCATTTAAAAAGCACATTAAAGCACAACTTTTTTACATATTGATTGGCATGGAATATTGAGGCTGAAATGGCATGGTTTTAATGCTAGCAAAAGCATTATTGTTTTCAATTTATTAAGTAAATTTTAAACTTCTGGAGGGAACATTTAACTCTTTGAAAATTATGCTTGTACTCACTAGCTGGGATATAGAGCCAGTGGCGGATCATGGGATTGTGAGGCCCCAGGCGCAGCCTGATCCAGAGGCCCTCACAACAAGTAACAAACACAATAGAGTCTTACTAATATTAACAATGCAGGAAATCATAACTTTTTTTAATTTTTTGGATACACAAACAAGCTTTGTGTTTGGGGGGGGGGGGCAGTTACATTCTTATTTAAAAGGAAAAAACATTTCTGACAAAAAAAAAATACATATTATAGTGAAAAATTTTGCCTCCTATATTTGTTCGTAATTTAGTCAGTACAGGGGGAGAGATTCTCCGAGTCCCGCTTTCTGGCATTTACAGGGGTCGGAGTAGTGATTTCAAAAATTTTAGGACACAATTTTGATAAAAGCTTAGTAATTTTTAGTCAAACAAATATCAAGTTTTTTTTTAAAACTTAAACGTAATTTATAAGCTTGATTTTCGCATTGGATGATAAAACGTTTCAAATTCAATCTTGAAAATTACAATACAATGCATTCAATCTTTTATTCTTTAACACAGTGACCAGTATGAAATAAAAATAAATGTACATATGTCCAATTGCTTCTTTACTTTTTTTTTTGTTGTTGTTGTTGAAAAATTGTCGTTAATAAGGAGGGATTTAAAGTAGAGTGCAAAGTGCAAGTCCAAAATTTATTGCATACTTTTCTTTTTATCAGATAATCTGATACTTTTTAGTATCTCAGAATCATCAAAAATATCCCTGTAAATTCCAGATAAACCATTTTGAAGATGCAAATGAATAATTGTGTTTTGTGACAACAAAAACTATAAGAAAATCTCCGCTTACGAAATTTTATTTTTATTACGAGTGAATTCGAAATAAGAACTTTGGATTGCTTCATCATAACCAATTTGTTTTCAGTAGAAGACAAAGAACATGGAATTTAAAATACAGTTTGATTTTTCAAGCTACTTGTCAACTTCTTATGTCTCGCCGCATCAGCATGAGACAATACCTGTGAAAATAAAACGCTTTAAATTCATCCTTTTCTGCATGGCACCATGTGCTAATTTTGCATCTATTTCTGCCTGCTTTTTCAACCACAAGGAAGAGAATTTCGTTTCCCATGGCATTTTAATAAAACAAATTACTATTCACATTTTTAAAACAAAAAGTTAGTGACTAAATTTAAAAATTATATATGCAAGAAGTTATCAAACTTCACTGAACAGAAACACAAAGCACCAAACTCTTTGTATTGGAAGAACAAGCTAATGCTCAGACTACAACGCAATGTAAGAACTATAAAAATAAATCCTCCCAGTACACCTGGAGACAAACCATTTAACTTTTGTTTTAAATATACTTTTTGAACCAAGTGCTTACATTTGAGTTCTTATTTTATTTTATAGCTTTTTTGTAGAAGAGGAATGACTGCAAGATTTAGAAAGTATAGATAAAACAGTTTTATATTGAGCATTTGTTTTTGTTAACTGCATCCCCCCCCCCCGCCTATCTCTAGAAAAAAAAGTAGCAGCAGCAAAGGTTTTTCTCTCGCTTTCTTTTTAAAAAAATTTCTTAAGGTCTACGAAGTCTATTTTGTCTTAAAATCCAGGCATATCATCATGAAAAGTTTCATTTTTCTGCACAAGTTGGGAAGATAGTGTGAACAAAATAGACATTTTCGGACAAAACTGGAAATTTTAGGAATTTTAGGAACAATTCCTACCCCTGGGTATTTAGCGAAATCCCAGTTTATCTAGTTTTCCAATGCAAGTATAATTTACTATCAGAAAAAAGAAGGGTGAGGAACTTAGCAAAGAAAAAGAGAGAGAGAAAACTTCTGATCTGCTAAGGAAAGGGGGGTTCGGGGACTTTCTTTGCTGATGTTAGGGGGGAGGGGGGGCAGTTGTCTCAGCCGAAAGTAGTAGAAATTGAAGCCTTAAAAACGCGATTATAGGCCATTTAACGTTAGGGCTAAAGGATGGAGCCCAAGGAGTGCCTCCAATCATTTTTTTAAAAAAAATAGATCGAAATAAATTCTCTGCCCTTCCCCCCTTCATAATTTCAAAATTGAAGTTTCAAAAACGCAATTGCAGAAAAAATTTACATGATAAAAAATTTTACAAGAAAGAGGTGCTGGGCTATTCCGTGAAATTTTTTTTCAAAACTATGGTCTTAAAAAACTTCAGTAATATTTTATATTCAGTGGCTATACCATTTAAATATTTTCAAACTGTTCTTTAAAAATCTTAATTTTTTATGATATTAAAGAAGAAGTCTGTTCGGGGACTCTTGCTCGAGTATTTTCTGAAATTTAGAGTTCATCGGCCTTCGGGGCCCTCCGGATGGTAATCCTAAGGCGTACGCTAAGAAATAGGGTGATGAGGATAAAAGTATGTATAATGAGTTCGCACGCGCTCGCATCTACGATGAATCCAAGTGAAATTCTTACTCTCATATTTTTACTTTTCCTGAAATATTTATATACTTCTGAAATTCAAAATTCATAATTTAATTTCCTTTAATGTTTGAAAATTCTGATTTTTCAGAAGTTTTCAAGCAAATCTTAAAGCCTATGTTTTTTTTTTTCTATAATCATTACCATCATTTTTTTTTTCTTTTTTGAAGCAGTGAAACATGCTCTTTAGTACATGGAAAATGTTAATGTACACTCCTGAAAATAAAACTGAAACACTTCAATAGTTGGGGAGAACCTAACCTGGCAGCATTAAAGCTACGCAGATCTTAATTATTCAGACCCCGAAGTGGTTTTTTGAGGGAAAAAAGTAGGACATAAGGAATCAAAAATTTAAAAAGTAGGAGAAAATCACTTAAAAAAGTAGGAAAAAATAGGAAGAGAAAGGACTGAATACACGTCAAGAGGAAACAAATTTTATTTCTAATGTAAAATAAGCTAAGAGTTTTTTTTTTATTTAAAACTGTCCCAAAAATAAACTAACAGTACTTTTGAAGTATTAAAGGGATTTAATGAAAGACCGAGTCATAAAAAAACCAAAGAAATAAGCTGATAATTTTCAGTATGAAAAATAAAAAGTGGAAACAAAGATATCAAATACAAAAGTATGAAAATAAAATCCAAGCAAAGAAACACCTTTCAACAATATAGTAATAAAAATTTTAAGTGTGAAAGAATAAAATGCAATACAGTGATCTCAAAAAAAAAAAAAAATAATAATAATAATAATAATAAAACTCATATTTTGGTGCAATAAAACCATTTTTGTTAAAGATGTGTTTTGTCAAAAACGAAAACATTCCTTCGAGAGCATCCATTTATCATTTAAAAATACTAACGTTTCCGCTCCTGATATCATAAACTATGATACAAAAGCAAAGCAAATATTAAAAATTAGCTTTAGTTAAAAATAATCAGCAGCTGATATGCATTCTTGCATAAACAGAGGCAGATGTTTGAATTTGAAAAAAAAAAAAGGTAGAAGAAAGAAAATGCAGAACTAAAATAAATGTGTTCTTCAATGTGGGACATAAAATTTATAATAAAATAATTAAACAAAATAAATAACGATATAAGTTAACTAAAGGGTTTTGCATTATGTATTTTTAGCATGCAACAAAATTTTTGTTTCAGGAACGTCATTTAGGTGGTTCAGTGGGGTCAATTTCTCCCCTCCCTGGTTTTAAAAAATTAATGCTGGACTATGCAAGTTTGTGCGGTTTTTGTTTGTTTTCAGACAAAATTTGCATTCAGTATACATCCTTCGCTAGCCATACCCGGGGGAAAAATCAAAATGACGGGCCAGTTTTAATTTGAATCGAGCAATAAAAACGAATATTGTTTTATCGGTTTGATTATTTTTTACCTCCTTTTTCCAAAATTGTTGTCACGATTCATTCGGAAATTGTTCATAAAATTGAGAGTGAGGAGGGAGCAACTCCTCGACATTGATGATATATCAGATTAGAAAATACCCATTAAAAAGAAAATGAAATACAGTACATATTTGCTTGTGGCTCTATCCCCCTCCCCCCAACTTTTAAAAATGTGAAGAAATAAAAACGAAATCTCGCATTTAAATGGATTTCCGATTTTTCTCTAAAAATCGGGAACGTTTTGCCCATCTAGGTTTTGCCGAGGTTTTTTTTTTTTTTTGCAAATACACTCTTTGCAAGGAAAGAAACTGAAATGTTTATAAATTTTATAGTCATGTTTCCTATTTAGAATGAACAATACTCATATTTATTCATGAAAAAAGTTTCTGCGATTATTTTTGAAGTGTTTCGTTTTTGCGAATTTCTGTTATATGCAGGGGCGGCATTTCAGCATTTCGTTTGGGGCAGGGGCGGCAAATAGGGGGGTCAAGAGGGGGCGGTCGCACCCCCAAATTTTTTGCTCAGAATGATGGAAAATAGGTGAATTCAATTTATGTAAGTCGGAAATCAATGTTCATTAAAAGAAATCTCGCTGGTTCTCAGTAACTATTTGATGAAACTCGACACATTCCCAGACTATAAAAAGTGTTACTTAGGAATTCTTGAAGTATTTTCCGGCCTTTTCAGAACATAGAAAACTGATAGAGAACCATGGTTAATTTTATTAACTAAAGAAGACATTTTCTCATATAGGCTAAATATTTCATACTTGTGTGCCCAGTGTAACGATGGTGTGTCCAATATGAGAGGCTCGTGCAAAGTGGTGTGACTGCATGGTTTTCACAAGAAAATTTCTTGATATTTTACATTCACTTTACGCTCATTTTTTAATGTATATTTATTTAATGAGTGTCCATCGCTTTCCTTCTGCTAGAAACACGTTTCAGCTGCTCAATGCATTATATGCTTTCAAAAAAACTTCTTAAAAATGCATGTGATTATTGAATTTAAAAAAAACATATCAACAAATACCTGTTATGCATATAATTATGCAAGCTCGGAGTGACACAAAATGGTCTTCAAGAATTAAAACCATAAAAATATTTCTCTATAGCTTCAAAGCAGTGATTTGACGACTGGTAGAATTATTACAAAACGATTCTTTCAATGATGAAAAAGCTCATGCCTTTTAGCATGTTTGACTTCGTTTGAATTTTTATTCAATTGTTTTGTACTGAGGAAAGTTTTTGAAAAATACTTTACTCTATTAAAACATCTTCAATCCGTTACCCTTAATTTTCGAACTATTCAAGCCACAGTTCAATCTACGACTGGTCTGTGCACCACACTACCATAGTTCAATTTACAATTGAAACAGAAAATAGATTTTACATAGATGTGTGTTTCAATCAAGCGTGAAACTTAAAAAAAAAAAAAGACAAGAATCCACATGATGATGTGAAGTCAAATATTGATTTTTTTAAATTTTGTATGAAGTAATAGATTCAGTTTCGAATGAAATTAACACAAGATTTAATGATAATTATTTTTCTGTATGGTTGGCTCTATATTATCTGGATTAGATTTTTGAAACGAAAAATAAAATGTTTCAGTTATGAGTAAAATTTTTAGCACGAGGCATGAAAAATTACAAGCAATATAGCGACAGACTAGTTATCACATCCAGAGACTGCAGTTTTGTCTTTGTTATGGACTTAGCAGTCTTGAATAGTGAATAACAGAGCTGGAGGCAGATGACATCTCATTGAAGCTGAGAGCGCCGACGAGACTAGATTATTCAATGATAAAAAATTAAGCAACTCACAATTTTTGAAGTTGCCCTGGGTGATTTTGAAGAGCAAGATATAAAAAGAGTTTTCATGCATCACTTTGTTACTTCAATTATTAGCTAGTAGAAAAAGATTTTTTATGTCTCAGGAGGTTAGAGAATTATTTTCGGAGCACAATGGGCAAAATATTCAAACGAAGTCATACATGCTAAATGGCATGAGCTTTTGCACCATCTTTTATATTTAGCTGTACTGGCAAAACAGCACGACACTGGGCACTGATAAATTAGTAACACGATTCCGTGCTCTTCCGAATTCCAAAAATCATGCATTAAAACTTTTCCAAAAGGTATAAAAACTTTAGTATCGAGATGTTTTGTATAACTTATTAGAAAGTGAATCAACATTTTAATTATTTCTAAACACTAATTTTTATTCATATTAAACCGATTTTATGACCACTTCCTGTTAGCTAATATGTGCTTGGTACCGCACTGTGGTAGTACATATTTAAGAATCTCGATCCCCCAAATGAAATGCTGAAATGCCGCCCCTGGTTTGGGGGGTCGAGTTTCTTGAACATGAATTTCCTCAGTACGGTATAAAATAAATATTGGTTAACAGGAAGGAATAATAAAACGGTTTTAATGTTAAGAATAATCGGGCTTGTTAAGAACAATTAAAGTTTTTGCGACCAAAGCTTCAACTTTATTTTGTAACAAGTTATCTCATAAAATATCTCGGTACCAGTTTTTATTTTTTAGTAAAGTTTTAGTCTGCTATTCTTTGGGTCAGGATTAACAGAAAATCTTGTAACTATATTTACTCAAAATCCAGTGTTTTGCTTTTTTTCCAGTACAGCTAAAGATGAAGGCCTTGCTTGCCACATTTCGCTTCGAATTAATTCTCTAACCCCCTGAGACACAAAAGTCATCTTTAAAATGACTGATCAGATTGAAATAGACTAAAAACAATGGAAGCAAGAAAGTTATGTTAAAAAACACACTTCCTTCAGATTTCTCTTTAAAATAACCAAGAAAGCTTTTTAAATTGGGCTAGTATTTATTTTGAGTCATTAAAAGGTAAAGTCATAATTCACAAAAGAATTACTTTTCCTTCATGCTGTAAAATTTTCTTGTAAGTGCTGTGGCGCAGCGGGGGGGGGGGGGGTGACCCCCCCCCCCCACACAGCCATTGGTTTTAACATAAACGCAAATTCTAATGCACAATGCAGTAGTTTATGCATATGAAAGGGCTATTTTGATCAAAAACTCCCCTTCCAAACGTATTTTTCATCAAAAAAACTCCCTGCAGAAGGTATTTTTGATCAAAAAACCCCCTCCAAAAGGAATTTCTGGCTGCGGTAGTGTATAAGTGTAATATTTTCTTATTCGTTTCTTATAACCAACTTACATAATATTGAACTTAAGACCAAAGAGAAATGTATCTCATCAAATACTGCCTCCATTTCTCGAGAAACTGAATTGATTATTTTGTTCAAAATATTAAATATTTTCACTAAACTTCATGTAAGTTTTGTCACCTCTTCTACATTGGCATACAGTAAAAACTGTTATAAAAAGTTCTGTCACAAAGTTCCACACTTAGTTCAAGCATTAGTGCGAAAATTACAAAGAATTTCAATTGTCAATTCAATAATTAAGATTGAAAATTTTATGATAGAGCATTGTTCAAAAAACGCTCCGCAGGAAATGAAGTAAACAAAAATTCAAACAAAGTCATACATATCAAAATAACATTAGATTTTCTATCATCGTGAAGGTCGCTTTCCAGTTATTCTTCCAGGGAGATTTTATAAGTTTAACTCTTGAATACCATTTGTGTCACTCAGAGATTGTCAAGTCAAGAGCCTGAAGATATATTTGTTGATGTGAAAGTATCTTTTGATGTGGGAAGTTTTTCAAAAAGAGCATATTTTTACAAAAAAGTTTCTATGAAAGCATATAATATATCAAGTTGCTAAAATATGTTTCAAGTACAGGGAAACAATGAACACTTACTAGCTAAACATTAAATTATAATATGAGCATTAAATTTATGCAAATTGACATGGAGTTTACGTGTAAAAATTGTGCAGTTTCGACACTGTACGGGCATCTCATCCAAAATGCACCATGATAGCATAGATTACACAATTTTTAAATATTTAATCCATATGAAGAGATTACTTCTTTAGTTAAGGCAAACCATTATTCTCCATCAGTTTTTTTCTGTTCTGAAAATGCAGGCAAATGATTTTCTAAGTTATCTAAATTGAATTTACCCTTTTTTTTATTATTCTTAGTAAAAATTTTGGGGGTGCGACCGCCCCCTCTTGACCCCCCTATTTGCCGCCCCTGGTTATATGTCGCTTTTATTTTGTACTAACATCAAGAAAATATGTACAGTGTACAGGTTTTTCATTTTTTGCTTCCTTACGTTCCTTTTAAGGTTTTACATTGCCTTTCTGTTTAAATAGAGCTCCATTTCCCTTGTATTCAAAAAATTAGTGAATAGGAAATTCGGCTTTTTCCGCACGTTTTGAACAGTCGGCCGTTTACTTTAATTAAAACTTCTAATTGACGGGTAAGTAATCTATAATTGCATCAGAATGTGCCAGTATCCATTTCTTTATTGTTTCGTTAAAACAGTAGGACTGAAGTGGGGGAGATAAAAAGAAAAGTCGATCATAAACGCAGCAACGGTAAAAAAGTCACTTACGAAAATTTAACTTTTAAATACGCAGACGTTGCGGCCTTCCTTCCAGAAATTACTTTAGTCAGTCAATGAAAAGTTCAGGATCCACTTGTCTCTTTTGCTTTTCGAAATTGAAACATGCAGAAAATTATCGGTGCGGCATTGTAAAAATAAGAATCAATGCACAATTAGAAGTGCTATACTAAAGAAAGAAAAAGTAGGGAAAAAAAAGAAAAAAGTAGGAAAATAAGGAGAGAGCTCTAAAAAATAGGAAAAAGTAGGAAAAATAGGAACTCTTCGGGGTCTGATTCTTGCATTACGACGCTATCAGGTTAGGTTTGTACTAACTACAGTTTTTATATAAAACGTTTGTCTTTAATAAGTAAATCAATCTTAATGAAGTTGAAATTGTAAAATATATTACAAACAAATTGCACCAGTGAAAGAAGAACACTCAAAATCAACTGCTTTCGCTGCAAAGACATTTAAAATTTTTATAGTAATTTTATAAAGCGTGTTTGTAATGAATTGACAAAGGGTCCTTTTCTCTGTAATGGAAATATAATTTAAAGAAGAATTAACAATATATTCTTTTTTTCAAAAGCAATACCTTTGTACCACTTTAATTGTAGCCTATATTTCGAAATTTATCATTTAACACCAAGATTGCAGCATAATTCAAAAAATTAAATAGTTATTAAAACATATTAAACTTATCTCAAAAGGAATGGTCTTGTCGTTGATTGAAGACACAGAGCTAAAGTACGTTCACGAGCGAATCAAAACAGCGAATGACGAACGTTCTTCGTTCTTCCTCCAAAAAAAGAAAAAGAAAAAATTCCCGCCTTTTCCAAATGACTTATTTAACTAAATACGTCATAAAACTATCTTGTTATTACGGGTTGGTTTCTGTTGGGAAAGCGGGAAACTTTGCAAAAAGTAAAGAAAGAAAACACAGCTGTGCCCGGCGTGTGAAAACGACTTCAATCTGTGGACCCCCCACAGATCTGTCTCTTCTCCCTTCAGCATTCTAGGTAAGGAAAGGCAATATAATTGTTCGTCAAGAAAAGTGACCATTCCAAGGTCGAGTTTTACACCCTATGTTGTAAATCCTGCTGCCTGCTCCCCTTATTTATTTAGATAAACACCGACTCGGCCATAAAATCGCACAAATGACGACTGGTATATTTTGAGGGACTGATATAATACTGACACAAAAATGACGACTAGTTATCATTTGTTTGGGGGGGGGGTGCCTCAGCCCTCTCTACCCCCTCTCGACACTTCCTAACTATATGACGATTCCAGTTAAAGCAAATATCATCATGTGTATATCAATAGTGCTTTTTTAAAACAAGATGCATACTCCTTATTCAGACGAAGCCGACTAGTAAGTGGTCAAAGAACTACTTTGAACGGGAAAAGTATTTCTAGGAAGCAGATCCGGATCTATAATTTTTGGGGCCCTCCTGCAAAAACTTTGTGGGGCCACTCCCAGAGGCCAGCAGTGTACATTCGTACCGTTAATAAGAACTTAGTGCTAGTTTTTTTATTTTTTTTCCTAATTTCTTGGGACGTTGGGCCCTTTCAGGCCGTGTCCCCCCCTGCACTGCGGGGTTTGCGGGTACGCAGATCCGGGCCTGCTAGCAAGACTAACTGTGCATTTTATCAGAATAATTTTGTCGAGGATTTACAAACACAATTTTATGCTGAAATTGTGGGAAGAAAGAGGAAAATCTAAACAAAGGTACCTGAAGCCAGGGCCCCCTAAGTCTTAGGGGGCCCTACTGGAAGCAATCAGCCCGCACCTAAAATTTATGATTAAATATCAATTTTCATGAGTTTTGAGCATTTTCCACTCAAAACTATGGCTGTCAGCGGAAAATCCTCAAAACAAAAAATTTTGGTTTTGAGGATAGTTCACTTCGCAGCTCCGAGGCCCCCTGCTTTTTTGGAGGCCCCAGCTATCGCCTCATGCGCCTATGCGGTGATCCGCCACTGTATAGAGCCCATAAGATTATGGTAGTGATGGGAGTACTTCAGGTACCCTCAAAAGGAATGCCTTCCCCATCCAATGACCCCCTTAAAGCATTTTGTAGGAGGGCTCAGAAGAATTTAATTGCACCACTACTACCATCTACTAATCATCTACAGAAAATTCAATGGCAAACAAATAGACCATGTCATTGATGGATGGGTTAACTTGTGTCATTTATAATGTTCTTTGTACATTTTTAAATGGACAGGCTAGAAATACAGACATTTGATTTAAATATGGATTTGGGCTCATCTTTAGTTTCTCAAAAAAAAAAAAGTCTTGACCCCTAGGAGAGCACACAATTGTTCGCTAACTTGAACGTTATCTCATTATACGAGGGGGGACCCAAAAGAAACCGGACTAATGGTGCAATGCCAATCCTATATGTAGTAGAGTGTTCTCCAGCTGGATGGCTCAAGTAGAGACCTTCACAAACCAGCTGTGCAAGAGGCGTCGGTTTAGTTTATAACATCTGATTGTAGTGTTGGTTTTCTCAGGTGTTGTTGCTTTCCCCCTGCAAACTCATTATGTCAAATTTAAAAGAACAAACTGTAAGCTTGAAATTTTGCTTCCTGCTCTAAAAGTCGGCAACGGAATAGCTTACCAAATGCTTCAACAAGCTTTCAACAGTGATGCTATGAGCCGTACACAAGTTTTCGAGGGGTTTGGGCGCTTTAAACGTGGTAGCATGAATTTTGAAAATCATGCTCGCTCTGAGCGCCCTTCAACGTCTCGAAATGATGAAAACATTGAAAAAATTTGCCAAAAATCAACACAATTGACGAAATTTTAGAAGAAACGAGTGAGTTGGTGCTCGCACGGGCGATCATAAGAATGGTTCCTTCACCATGATAATGCTCCTGTACACTTAACCTTCACTATTAACCGCTACTTGGCCTCTCAGGAGTGGCCAGTTCTTCCCCGACCCCCCCATTCGCCAGACCTAGCCCCCTGGGATCTTTTTCTGTTCCCGAGGATGAAAAAAATTCTGAAATCGAAGCGTTTTGATGATGTAGAGGCTGTAAAAACTGCTTCACAACGGGCACTAAACATGATCAAAGCTAAAGAGTTCCAAAGGAGCTTCTAACAGTGGAAAAAAAGAATTAACAAGTGTATTTCATCTAAGGGTGAACCCTTTGAAAGAGACAAAAGAAATTTTGTGAATAAACTAATATATAAATATTTTAGAACAAAAATCCGGTTACTTTTGGGTCCCCCCTCGTAAATGTCAGCCAACTTCTTTAAGCTACTATTAAGTTCAACAATACTTTGTCTTAAGGTGCAGTATGTCCCTCCAATAACTGTGTTATGGGTCTTTAAAAATCAAACTTATGTTCTCTCAATGTTAAGTGCAATAATTCTGAATTTTTTATTTTGAATTTAAAAAAAATGACTGCTGTGTAGATATTTTTTTTTTTTAATCTCATGGCTGAGTTGTGAATTCAGCTTTCAACTAGAGATGCAACATAGTGAGCAAGATGTGTAAACAGATTCATTAACCTTCGACATTTTAACATTTTGCTAAAGCTTTTTTCCCAAATTTAGCTTTTTTGTTGAAAAACTTTTGAGCTCAGCTTAAACCCTGCATCGCTCTAATTGTATCCGTGGCATTTGTGCTGAAATGTTTTTTTATGATCAGTGCATATTCATACATATTTTCCCTATTGATAATCCTCGCATCGATTCAGGTCCGGACTCCCTCCTATGTGTCTGGGACGTCTTCCTACACCAGTTCGAGAAGGAGCAGTGAAGATTCCACAGATGCGCTGGATTTGAGGGAGCTCAGATCATGCCTCAGCGGTAGGGAACTGAAGGTGAGTGAGCATTTAGAGACCATTATCTTCTAATACTTTTTTTAAATATGATGCACCCAAAAAATATTGGTGTTGAGTAGCGATGCGCCAATAAGCAAATTAGCCAATTACAGCTTTAAATAGGCTGCTGATAATCAACCGATTGATGATTATGATTTTTAATTCGACAGTATATCCCCCCACCCCCTCTTTTTTCAAAATAATATTTCAAAATTTCATTCCAGTTCTGTGATCAAAATTTTGTTATTGTTACGTTAATTTAACTAGAAATGAGAATTTAAATAATTAGTTTATTGCCTGTACTCAGCAGATGCTTTCAACTTAATAGCTACTCTTTTGTTAAAAGTAAGCGCTTAATCCCAGACTGATTCTTTTGAAAAATTATAAGGTAATCTTAAAACATCAAACAAAAGTTGAGGCTTAGCAGGGGGGGGGGGAGTAGGGAAAGCATGTCTCAATATGTCTTCCCTAAGCCCTCATTATAATGCATATGCAATTGATAATGTGCCTCTTTATTTAAAACAGAAACATTAAATTAAAAAAATTAACATCAGTTCAACCATCAAGTTTTGTAAAAAAAAAAAAAACTTTTCATTTTAGCAGGGAGGGGGAGTAGGGAAAGCATGTCTCAATATACCTTCCCTCTTTATTTAAAACAAAAACATTAAATTTAAAAAATTACATCACTTCAACTATCAAGTTTTGAAAAAAAAACTCAGCATGTGCATGAAATTTTAAAAAACCAAATGATAAGTGAAGTGAATAATAATAAAGTGAAAAATATTTTATGTAGGAGAAAATATGAAGATTACTAAAAAAGTACTATTAAAATATTTTCCCTACCAATTAATCTGCAAAATTTGACTAATTATAAATAATCAGCAAAACGACAGATTACCAATTACAGCCGATTAGTTAGCACATTCCTAGTATTGAAGTTTGTTTTACATATGATGTTTTACTTTTTTATTCAAGAATCTGTGACTTTTTTTTATTTGTGCTAATGTTATAAATTTAAATTAAAACATTTCTTTTTTGTTCTTTTGGAAGTTTTATTAATTTTTTCAGTTGCAAATTTCTTCAACTTTTTTGCATTGTTTTGGTGTGCTCCTTGATGTGTTAAGTATTTGATTTTATGTAGCAAAATGGCTATTCATCAACTGGCTGTTGTTTTCTTTTTTTAATATTGAAGTTTTTGTATGTTTATTAAACCAAACTTTTTTTTAAAACTTTTACCACATCTTTGTTTCAACTCTTCACTTTTTTGTAATGTATTTGATATTTAAGTTGCATACTTTTCGTATGTGTTAGATATAAAAAGCTGTTTGCAGTTAAATAGCATTTTTAAGTACTTGATGATCAAAGTGATTACCTATCATGGCAGGTTGTTTCAAGAATTTTCCTGCTTGTATATTTAATCGAAACTTTTGTTTACATTTTAGATTCAGTTGTCTGATTTGGAAGAGAAGTTCCGTAGAGCCATGATCAGTAATGCTCAGCTGGATAACGAGAAGTCTGCATACATATACCAAGTAGAGACTTTGAAAGATGAGATAGAAGAAATGCAAGAGAATTTGACACAAATTCAGAGAGAATATAGAGAAAATAAACGGGTTTGTAGTGTTCAAATAATTGATTTGCTCATCTGTTGTTTTCATTTTTAATTGCAAAAGTAGTTTGTGGGAGGTAAAATGATGATGATGATAATATTCTTCTTTTAACAAATTATTTAAACTAGAAGCAAAATGAATTAGGAAAATAAACATACAAGTTTCCACTAATCAGTGGGACACACAGGAATTTTTAAAAGGGGGGGGCAGGATAGAAAGTCCACCATTCTCATATCATACTCCAACACACATCTAAGCATATCCTTTTGGTTTGCTTTGATTTGCAATTGTCGGGAACAAAAAACATTAAAAAAAACTATTGGATATTTACTTAGCGTTAGTTAATAAATTAATTTATTAGTAACAAACACTTAATTAAAATACGAGAAGGCCAAAGAATGATGTATTTATTTGTTTCATAATTAAAAATAAAAACAGCGATATAAAATCATCATTATATAACAAATTATGTTCATATCCAACAGTTTGATTTTGCAGGAAAACAAAGAGAGAAAATCAATTTTATTTTTTCATTTATTAAATCTGAAATTATTGTTACCTTTGCTTGGAAATATTTTACGTACTGCGTAAATAGGATTATAATCGATCGAAAAAATCTCAAGAGCGTTGGATCTCCTTGCGTGCGCCATTGCCACTGATACTTCTTCCAAAATGAGACCCCTCCCCCTTCAGTTGAGAGTTGTCGACATAGAAGAATTGAGGAGTTTACTTTCAGAACGGATTATATCCACATTTGGGAAGAAAAAATTTGTTTTCAGAATCTCTAGTACAGTGGCGGATCTAGCCGATCATTTTCAGAGGGGCCATCCGAAATTTTTGAACAAACTCACCAGATGTTTTATTAAGATGAGGTTTTAAAAGCTCAATTTTAGGCTATCTTTAGAGACGTTTGGTGAGGGGGGGGGTTTAGGAATCTCCTTCAGACATGTTCGGAAACTGAAGTTTCTGAGAAAATTTTGAAAATTAGTATCCTAAAAAAGCATTCAGACTATTTTTGATGATGCAGCCAAGGTTGGGGTGCTGTTCCCAAACATTTTTTGAAAATGGAGCTAAGAAACCGAAATACTCTACCGTAAAATGCTGAGAAAATACGACAGTGGGTGGGGTGCTTTTCTGCTGTCGAGTCTAAAAATGCATGTTTAGGCAATGTTTGCTGACATGAAAGGGAGAGTGAGGGTGCTTGGAATCTCCCATTCCTGGAAATATTTTTCCATTGAAGTTGCATAATCCAACTGTTACTCATTTAAGCCGCTCTTAGGCAATTTAAGGGATAAAGGCTGGGTATAAGTTAATCTCCGTTGAAAAGTTTTTTAAATTGAAGTCCTAAAATGCAGTTTTGGTTTCTTTTCGTGGCATTTGTGGAGGAGAGGTCACTCCCCCCAGAAAAAAAAATTCGAAATTAAAGCCATAGAAACGCAAATTTAGGCTTTCTCTTGTCTCGTGAGCAATAGGTGTACTCTGATGAGGACAGCAGTATTTAGAGATTGCCCGAGTGTCTAAAGTTGGAATCAAGAAATTATGTTAACAATGGAGCAAAATTTTGGAAAAAATAGTTCTGTTTCGAGAGGAGATGGATATAATTTCTTTCCAAATTAAGACCTAAACTTCTTTTAAAGTAAAACACATGTGGTAAATTTTGTTATCTTCTCATAATATTTTCTTTCTTTTTGTTTCTTTTTTAAAAAAATCCTACAACCACAAGGTTTTGGGAGGGGCCATGGCCCCCTCTAGATCCGCCCCTGCTCTAGTATAAGCCTTATCAACCCATGAATTTCTTTCTTCTCAAAGTGGTTTATATCTACTGTTAAAAAATGCATGAACATTGGTTTTACCACCTGAACGGTGTATATCCATCCCCTTATTTCTCGCCAGGTCTTTTACAGCAAAGTGAAACCTATCCCTTATTTACCGGTACCCACTCATTCACTTTCATATCTGAAGGGCACATATTCAAATTTGAATTTGCCACTTCTAATTCAAAGCAGTTCACAAATAAAATAGCGGAGCGAAGCACTGGCTGAGCATTTCCAATCGTGATACTCGTCCGTATTAAGAGATCGCAGCGCCTTGTGCAAGTCTGTTGTCAGTTAGGCAAGCAATCACGACCTCAAATTGTGATTACTAAATTAATATTAAATAATTGATATTACTATTAAATAGTGATTAATTAATCATTAAATTGTGAGTGTTGAATATTTTGTTTCAATTTTAAAGTTTATTTCTGAAGAAAATGCGTGTTTTTTTTTTCTTGCAAAAGGGATGACGATTTCCACTGTTTTACACAAAAAAGGAATGTATCCAAAATAAAAGTGGCAATTTAGGTCTCATAAAATTGAGGAAAAATTCCTAGACTTATGCCAATAGTCACTTGTTATTCTACCAAATTCAAAATTCTAACAATTAGTGTTTGTGCGTAAAACGTTTTTTTTTTTTCGTTTTTGCCAAAGAAATATGAAACTGGATATAATCCGTTTCGAAAGTCAACTCCTCAATTGTTTTATTTACTTAATCAAGTTACTCAATGTTGGTAGGAAGAGGGACAGGCTCAATACTGCCTCATCAGAGTACCTCTTTGTGCTCTAATGGTAGTTGTTGCATGTTAAATCTAGCATGGTCACAAAGTTCTCCAAGTTCAGGACTTCCAAGAGCAAAGGCAAGCCCCTTGTTAATTTTGCTCACTATAGTTAGGACAAACCTAACTTGGCAGCGTCATAATGCTGTGAGTAGGATCTGCATAGCCTTCAACATGCTGCCAGGTTAGGTTTGCCCCAACTATAGGCTCCCCCCCCCCCCTCCCCATAATGTTTGTACTTCTCAGATTCCAAGATCGTTTCCCCCAGGGCATGGCCCCTAGTTTATGACTAGACTGACATAAATTCTTGTCAACCCAGCCAAAATTCTCCAAGTACAAATCATTACCTTTTGAGGTACTGGAACAGGATTTCTTTGACTCCTGGTTTGGATCGAAAACATTGAAAGATCAATAGATGGTTTATCTATCTCTTGTGTGTTGTCTGAGCTAAATAAGATTTCCACCCTAGTGGTGCTGGTCGAAGGGGAAACCACGCTCTTCTGCATTGAATTGGTTAATATATATTACATGATGTTTTGTTTTCCTAAATAGTTCAAGTCTAAATTCATGCTTAAAAATTTAATAGTTTTAAATTTTTTAAATTTTCTACTACAACAGTAATTGTATCTGTAATATCATTGTATTTAAATGTAGTAGTAGTTTAAAAAACTAATTTTTCCCTCGAATAAGTTAATTTTTCACTTTTGAGATGCATGTTTTATTGCATTTCCCTTGTTTTTCTTGTCGTTGATTACTGTCATGGCAGTGTAGGAAAAAAAATACTTCTTAAAATGTTTTCACTTTTACACTTTTAAGCATTTATACTAGGGGTGCAACATCAATGTCCTTTACGTTACTATGGTGAAAATTATAACTTTAAAAATTTAGAGCTTGTAAAAGTTGCTTTAAAGTATTTGATAGTGATGACAACTTCTGTTCCATCGGAAAGAGATGTTTCTCTGACTGGTGGGCTAGTCTGCGAAAAGAAAAATGTGCTTCTGGAGGGACAAAGTAAACAAACTTCTTTTTCTCCAAACTGTCAACACCAATAGTCGGGGTTACTAATCGACTTCCCCCAACAAATCATCCCTCTATTACTTACAATTTGTGTTTAATTATTAACTAACAGTACAACACATATTTCTTGCTCTTAAAAATAACTGCTAGAACTAATTTTGTATTTTAAAAATAATTAGCACAACTTTTTCACATCATTCAATTGACGGTAAGTACTATGATACATTTTTTCTTACACTCCTCTTTGATGTAGATTTATTTTTAGTTTCATTCAGTTTTCCTTATTACTAACACTAGTTTGTGTTAATTGCTGCATGTGTTATTATCACTTTTTGTCCTACTATAATACCAAGATGTTGCAAAATTATTCTTATTAAATTATATTCTTGATTTGAGGTTCAGTATTTTCAATATATTCGTCGGGTACGTATTCTTTTGTATTGCTTAAATTAGTGTAGTATATTCAAAAATGTATGTTATACTATGATAAAAAGATTGATGTTGTAAAACATCGATGTTTGGAAATATCAATGTTTTTTGGTCAATGTATCAATACCATCAATGTTTTGCCATCAATGTCGCACCTCTAATTTGTACAATGCATTTTCTAATTGCTACTTTTGGAGCAAATAAATTTTTGCTTTGAAATGCTTTAAAAAAAAAAAAAATATTCCCCCCGTGAGAATTTTTTGTCTGCTTTGCTTGAAATTTTTGTTGTACCAACTGCTTGTTAAACAAAATGAAATTGACTTACTATTCTCGTTATCAGATTGAAATCTTCATACTTTATGCTCCTAAAATTTTTTTAGAGTTAATTGTAATGATGGTCAGGTATTCATGATATTGTGATGATACTTATTGAAATCATAATTGTGTGCATTTTGGGATTTTTCAGTGGGTGGGAGGAGTAGGCAGTGTTTTACCTTGTGTGGCGTTTCTTTACATATTATGAGTTTTTACAATATTATATCAAATTGCTCCTTGTGTGTGTTTTGAATACTAATTCAAAAGTTATTTTAAAGGTATATGATCAACTCACGAGAGATTTTAAGAGCTTGAAAGAAGAAAATGAGTGCTTGCTACAAAGTTTGAAGCAAAGGGATGATCTTATAAAAGTATGCATTAATGTTTATTTCATTTTATTTAGCTTTAATGAAAGAATATAAATATAATCTAGTTTGTTTGCTTTTTAAACTATTTCTGGCAAGATGATTTTTAAATTGAATTTAAATGAAAAAATTTTTTCATAGAAAAAAAAAACCTCTATGAGGGGGAAAAAAATGAAGTGTAAATTGTATTTAAAGACATATAGTTTCATATTTTCTGATAATGCATTATTATAAGGTGCCATATTGTTAACTTTAAATTCTTTTCAATTTGAGTAACAAAAAACATGAGCTCTGAAAACTGAAAATGCACTTTATCGAAGGTGTGTTTAAGTACAGGAGCTAAGAGAACTTTGAAAGCTGAAAAGTTACAAAGAAAACTAAGAGCATGTTTTGATTCAAGGATTCTTCATTTGCATACTTTAAGTATGACAAATGAAGTAACTAATGCAACCTTGTGAAAACCAATTGTTATGAGCGAGCATATTTTTTTCATAGGAAGTAAGATTTCTTGACAAGATTTTAAATTTTAATAACAGTAAATTCCAACTGAAAATGAGTTTCATGAAAGAACTTTACAAGATTGTAATACATTTCCTCATTATTCTGCACATGCCAGAGTAAACGTGGGATTTTCACTTTGCCACCTCTTGTCATTAAAATGTTCATATGGTCTCTACTATTTAGCGACTTGAGGCAAAAGTGAAAATGCTAAGCAACAAGTGAGAACTTACCAAAGCTTGATATTGTTTCTATTGCCTTGGTGAAGAGAATTTTTATGTGGACAAATCTATGCTTTAAAGCATTATTTCATTCATTAGGAATACAGCATTGGAAATAAGCAGTATCGCATCGCAGTTTGGGATTCAGAACGTACAAAACATGATACAGTATAATACATTGGATCCAATGTTTATCAATGCAAAAAAAAAAAAAAAATGAATATTTTTTAATTGTGAGTGACAAACTAGGTGTCAATTCAGTGTACATGATTTTGCATGAATATTTTTAGTAATAAATAGGGTGCAAATTGTTTTAAATTTTTTTCATGCTATACATTTAATTTTTTGAAATTTTCATACCGTGTAGAACAATTGCATCAGTTCTTCTATTTGTAAAAAATAAGTGATAAACGTTTGTAATCGAAGTCCTTGTTCAAAACTTTTCAAATGCACACACTAGATATTACATTTCTTAAAACTTGTTTGTTTTCTTGTTGAAAATGTAATTTAGCAAGTGTTCTAAAACTGCTGCTCAATTTCACAGCTGTAATATCTAGAAAATGATTGCCCAGTATTTCAAGTTCTGTTTCAAAAAATGCAATTTAAAATGCAAGGAAATGAACTTTTTATCTTAAATTTTGTATTATTGTAGGTATATTATCAAGAACTAATATTAAATTTTAAAAATAAATGAATGAATACTAAAATGAATCATAGCTAAAAACGCTCTCTATCAAGTCACCTTCCAAACGAATAGAAAACTTAATCAAAACTAATTTATCCATTTAGGAGCTACCATGCCACGGACAGACCAACTTATAATGCCCCTGTTTTTACTTTCTTCTATATCTAATATATAGAAGAAAGTATTGGATTCGTGCAAATTTTCGAATTTCGAATTTTGACGGATTCGAACGTTTTGAGGTGTGCTGAGTCCATTTCGACCATTTTTGGAAAATGTCTGTCTGTCTGTGTGTGTGTGTATGTATGTGTGTGTGTGTGTGTGTATGTATGTGTGTCACGTCTGTGTGTGACCAGTTTTTTGTGGCCGCTCTACAACAAAAACTACCGCATGAAATCAAACGAAATTTAGTACACATATGTGCCCCTATGTGAACTTGTGCCCATTAGTTTTTGGCGCGAATTCCTCCAAGGGGGGTGGAGCAATGGGACGTTTTTCGAGTTACGCGTGCTTGCTATTCCTCAGGAAGTTACTGACGGAATGAAACAAAATTTGGTCCATATGTTGGTATTAACAGGAACAGGTGCTGATTCAATTTTGGTGTCAATAACTCAAACGGGGGTTGAGCTATAGAACGTTTTTTGTCGTCAATTGTGACTGCTGTATCTCAAGAAATAATGAACGGAATGAAAGAAAAATTTATCGGCAAGTAGCCCTTAGTGGGTATAAGAACTGATTTTATTTTTGTGTCAACAGCTAAAAAGGGGGTAGCGCAATCACCCGTTCTTTTTTTCCATTTTGAGTGCCCTATCTCAAGAAGTAATGCTACGTTCTGGTTGAAATTTGGAATATATGTGAATCTATATGTAAACAGGCTTTGGTTTAACTTTGGCGCCAATCGCGCCAAGAGGTGCTGATTTATTTTTATTATCATTATTTTTTAGCGAATAAAAATAGTTTTATTAATGCAACAATAAGAAAGATAAATCTTAATAGATTGTCGTCTGCGTATTTCTCGTGATTTTAATTGTATGGAAATGATCGGAAATATTATCTCAATGATTTAAAATTTTTAACTGTTGCCATCTTATATTTGTTAACAAATAAAATATTATTAATTAATTCAAGCAAGGCTTTTAAAATAACTTTCAATTTTCGCTCTTTGCTTTGCTTTTGCTATAATTCAGAGATTGGGATGGTCGTCAAGTTTTTGCATGTGTAATTTCGTTTTTGTTGGGAATATTGCTTCCTCGTCAAGCATGGGGAGGGATCAGAAAAAAAAAGAAAAATATAGAAGAAAGTTTCGTGATGGCCACAACATACTAGTTGTGTTTGGGGTTGAAAAAAAAGGAAACGTAAAAGATCATGATAGTTGTTGTAGGTACAGATATTTTTTAAGCAAGCAAGCAAGGATAAAAGTATTTTTTATGCTATATTTTCTTAGTGTGCTCTAGTAATTTTATTTTAATAATAGTTTCTTATTTTTTCCACCAATATTTTGTCGTTTCCCTGTACCATAATGCCGAGGTGTTCATAAGAAATGTTCTTAGTGATAAGATAAGGTACATGTTGATTATACTGTTGTATGTTTACTGGTTTTAATACTATTAAAATGTAACATAATTTGCATAAAAATCTGTACTATGTGTACATTATATCAAAACACCCTGATTTCATCATTAAAAAAAATAAAATTTGTCTGATAATTTGGCATCCCAGCTGCAGAATGTGTTTACAATGTTCTGCAATAGATCTTTAGCCAATGATAAATTTCCTATGAGATATCTGCAAATTTTACGAGTATCAGGACTTCCAAGGGTCAGGTAGAATCTGAAAAAACTGGAACTGTCGGAAAATTTTATTTTGATCAAAAAAGTTTGAGAAAATCATGCATTTTATCAAAAATGTGGAAAGTTGTGAAAACTGACCTAGAAAAACATTATCTTTAGCATCATAAACTGTTGCAGTGTGCAGGATATAATGTTTGTTAACCTACTGAATCAAAACTAGAGTGTAAGTATGTATGTATTTGTGTGTGAAATGAGTACTTATCAAAATACTTACCAATATCGGCAGAAAGAAGCATTAAGGAATATATATTTAAATTCCAATATTCAAATGCTTAATTGTTGCTTTTACTTATGTTTCAAAGGAAATTATAATTTTTATTCATTCAGAAAACCGCACAGTCAAAAACTAGGTCAGAAATTCCATTCTGGAAAATGTAGAAAAGTTGGGGAATTTCATTTCTCAAACTGAGTGGGAACCTTGTGATAAATACAAATGCACTATGAAATTCTTTGTGGCGTAATCTCCAAATCAAATCTGCTGCATGTACTTTCTCACAATGTTTGAAGAAAGAAAGAGGAATTTACTTTTCAAGAAGATGTTTAATGATTGTTCTACAATTGTTTTACTGCAAAACTCTTTATTCTACGAGACATGTCTCACTTTTCAGCGCATTATGCTTTGGGGACTTGGAAGTTTCTTTAGTTTATTAATTTCTTTGTAGTAGTATATGTGTGTTTACTGCCATGGGAAGGTAAAGGGCAGTAACTGCAGATTTTTCTTTTCTTTTCTTTTTCTTTTTTTGTCATTTATTGTATGTTAGCTTTATTATACAAACTTGCTTTTTTGGTTTTCACTGAAAAAAAAAGCACGAAAAAAATGCCTAATTCCAACATTTCCCTAGTGTTAGTTATTGAATCCAAATCTTGTTTCTTCAAATATGTCAAAAACTCGTTTCTGCAGATACTGCCCTTTCAAGGGCGCCCATATTAGTCCAGTCAATAGGTAGAAAAAAACGGGCTTGCCTTACAAAAAATGGGGTCAAAGATTTTATTTTTTTAATTTGTGTATACTAGTGCCATTATGAAAAAACCAAGTTATCCAACACGAAAGACCTCGGGAGAACTTTTGGGGGCCGAAAACCCCCAAAAATTTGTGACTTTTTGTAGTATTTTCAAAATATCTCAAAAATGGTTAAAATTACAAAAAAACTTTCAATGCAAATGTTAAAGAGGATTAAATTTCCTTCAACTTTTGTCATTACAACATTTTTGTAGCATGAAAAGCAAGCGAGTTACAGCTTCTTGAAAGTCACACTTTTTCTGAACCCCTTCAGCGAAGTGCGTGAAAGCGCATCGGATAACGGAGGAAAAAAGGAGAAACACCGGCAGTTTGACCTTGGAAATCATTTGTCTTTCACAGCTGAGGGTAAATGCCTCTGTTCCCTTTAATTTAAACAAAACACCCCCATTCCACCCCCCCCCCCTTTTTTTCCTCAAAATGAGATGAATCGACTCAATAGCTACTCATGTTGGTCACTTCAGGGTTTGAGCAAGAGTATGTTTTATCAATTTGTGTGTTCTGAATTACTATTTTTTTCCTAGAAATGATTACGCCTGACCAAATTTTTTTTTTTATTATTATTATCATTATTATTTGCGAAATCAGTTTACATGAATGCGAAATAAAGATTGTGAAGGGGAAGGGAACAGAAAATCTTCAAAGATGCAGCGCAAAACGGCAAAATGAAGAACATCAGCGTTTTTTGAAGTTCTTAAAAGAAGTGACAATTCACACTGCCTGTCACAAATGCTATATCAATGAGCAATCAATCTCTTCCCTTGAAGTAATGGTTGAACCTAACATGTTAACTAAATTCCTTAAGAAAGATTTCTGGCAAATTATAACAAAAAGAATTGTCTTATTCTACTTCTTGAGACATATTTCAAAGAGTGTGGCATTGAAGTCAGGCAGACTCAAGATGATGCCGACTCACTCACTTACTGCTCTTTCAAAGACAAAAGACTACCTCTGTCAGATCAGAAAAGTTAGTTCGTGAGCAGTGGGGAAGGTTTTTTTTAAAATTTATTATTGCATCGTCGTATGTGCTTTAAATGAATGCGTATATATGTATTTCAGTTTCATAATACATCGTTTGTTTTTGGAGTCTAGTGGGAACTAATCTGTCAGCCAGAATTGCTACTGTGTCCAGCGGGGGGGGGGGAGGTGAGCAAAAAACTCAAACTACTCTAACTGTCGATAAACTCTCTGAAACTAAAGTTTCTATTGAAGTTCTAATAATTATGACGCCTTGCTTTCAGTGTGAAAGCTTTTTTTTTTTTCGGAGTGGAGGAAAACTGCCTATTTTCAAAGAGCTATAGCAAGCTTGTTATATGTGCTACAAAAAAGTTGTAAATACAAAAGTTGTAGGAAATTTTATGTTCTTTAAACTTTACATTTAAAACTTTTTTCTAAGTTGAACCATTTCGGAGATATTTTGGAAAAAACAAAAAAAGTCATAAATTTTTGTGGTTTTTCGGCTCCCAAAAGTTCTCCCGGAATCTTTCGTGTTGGATAACTTGGTTTTTCCATGTCGGCACAAATATGTACAAATTAAAAAAATAAAATCTTTGACCCCATTTTTTGCAAGGTAAAATGTATCTATTGACTGGACTATATAGGGAGCAAGGGGGGAGCCCCCACCCCTTAGAAATTAGAACTTCCTTGCTTTTAGTACTTTTTTCTTTGCAAAAATGTAAAAATATTTCTTCTCAAGTCATTAATGAATAAGTTATTAAAAAAGTAAAATTTTAATGACTCTAATCTAATCCTGAAATTGGTTTTCATAGGGAAAATATCATGTTAAACCATGGTTAAAATATCTGAGCTAAAGAAACTGTGTATGTGTTAAGAGAGTTCATGCCAATATTTAACATTTAGTATTGTTTTGAATGTCAGCTATGTTTATTAATGAAAATACGTTCAAGTAAAATGTATAATCTCTTGCAATAGGAACATGGTCTTGTTCTGGTTGGGGAAAATTCCATGAATGGAGACATCAGTGAAGAACACATTTCGAAACCTCTGAGCAGAAAGAAAAGCAAGCAGAACTCCAAGGCATCCTTGCTATCTTGGCATTCTGCACAGCTTTTAGATCAAGTTGGAAATGGTTCGTTGGGTAAGTGGTTTCAATATGAAACTCCTCTGAAGCAAATTCTCTCCTTTTTTCTTGCTGGTGGAAAACATTCCACCTACTATTCTGGCAACTTTTTTTCCTAGTCTATGCTCAGTTTTGTTTTTAAAATCTGTCTTCATATATGCAGAATTATATTTTCAGTTTAAAACATGCTTTAAAAAAAAATTCTTATAAAACAAGTTTTTGCAGAGCATTAAAATATATCCTTCATCATACATATGAACAATTTAAAGTTGATTGTGAAAACAAAAATTATGAAAATTTTATGCATTAAATTAAATGTATGCTTAAATGATTTTCGTGAGGAATTTTTTTGCTGATTATTGTGGTACAGATACAGAATTAGAGTTGTTGGTGGTGATGGTTTAACAAAAATCTTTAGGTAATATTAGAGCTTCCTAGACTACTTCAAAACAACAGCAATATCCAAGCTGCTTAGAGCTGTTTAAGTAACAAATAAGATGAAAAACACCTGCTCAAAAAAATGATCCACACCCTTATTATTGCTGTTCAATTTTGGAAAACAGTTTATGGTCATTAATTAAAGCTTATTCAAGTTCTACGTGACTCTTATATAAACATCTCAAAATAACCTTAAAAATACATTTTGATTTTATATAGTCAATCGAAGTTAATATCACTGGAGACTTGGAACTTTTATTGCTGTTATTTTCTCAGTATAACTGGTTTTAATGAGGAAGTTTATCTCCGTACTCATGTTGGATGTCATAACAAATTGCCTGCACAAAGAGGTTCTCAAAAGTTCAGGGTAAAAAGTGCTCTTGAACAAAGCAAAGTGCAGTCAGAAAAGTTGTAATGTTGCATAATATTAATATTAAATGCTGTTCATAGCATCAAGTGACATGTGGGGTGTGGGCACAATAATTGAACAAATTAGAAACATAAACAACTATATTTGCACACATGAGTATTTACATTAGGTTTTCTTTACGAGATCTACACAGAGACTGAAAACATAGTTACTGCGGAGCATGCGTCGACGATCGCTCCCTCTAACAGTGGGTTCTTCTTGTGTACTTACCTCGAACATTCCACCCACCTTGAAACACTGCTGTTTCAACATGAAATATTTAAGTGTTACTACAAATACAAAAAGTAATTAAAATATGAATAATGCAATTATGAATACAAAAATTAGCTATTTAACCAAAATAAAATGTAAAATAAAGTTCAAAAGTCAATCATTATCCATTGGCAGTTTGCATAACTTAACGATGGGTCTCTTAAGCAGTCTGTCAGAAGTTTTTACTGCTGCCACTCTAACACAACCATCTTTTCCTGGAAAAACCTCTGAGATGCGTCCCAGACGCCACTTTAGCGGTGGTAAGTTTTCGTTTTTAACCAGTATGAGGTCTCCAACTTTCAAGTTGGGTTTTCTGGAAAACCACTTTGGTCGTTGTTGTAAACTGGTCAGGTACTCGGAACTCCAACGCTTTCGGAAGTGCTGCAATAGACGTTGTGTCAGCTGCCAGTGTGTCAGATGGTTGAGTTCAGAAGATGTAAAATCTGTTTCTGGAACAGAGTTTAGAGGACCACCAATAAGAAAATGTCCTGGTGTGAGCACTGAAAGGTCAATTGAATCAGTGGACAGAGGTGAGAGAGGACGAGAGTTGAGACAGGCCTCAACTTGCACTATGATCATGTATAACTCTTCGTAAGTTAATATTACGTTTGATATGATGCGCTTAAGATGGAATTTCACAGATTTGATGCCCGCTTCCCATATGCCTCCCATGTGAGGAGCAGCTGGTGGGTTGAAGTGCCAGTTGTTACCTTCATCAGATAAGTAATAAGCGATTTTTTCATTATGGTTTGGTGATTTGTTCAAGTTCGTCAAGTTCCTTCTTCGCACCAATAAAATTAGTGCTACAATCACTGTAAATGTCGGAACATTTACCGCGACGTGAAATAAGACGTTTAAAGGCAGGTATGAAGGCATTTGTTGTTAAATCACTAACTAGTTCACAGTGAATTGCTCTGGTTGAAAAGCACACAAACAGACATAGATATGCCTTGCAGGTTTTTGCTCTGGAGCTCTTTGACATCCGTATGGAGAAAAGACCACCATAGTCAATGCCACATTTAAGAAATGATTGGGATGACGTAACTCGTGCAGCTGGCAAATCGCCTAACATTTGCTGAGCGGTTTGAGCTTTTATCTTGGCACATGTCATGCATTTTCTAATGCTTTGTCGAATAATATCTCTTGCAGATAGTATCCAGTATTCACGTTGAATGCACGCTTGAAGTAACTGAGGTCCGGCATGTAAGTTTGTTACATGTAATGAAGAAATTAACAGGTCTGTGAAAAAACTGCATTTAGGTAACAAAACAGGATATTTTTGATTTTCCGGTAGGTTTGAATGGCGAAGACCACCCTGAGCAAACCGTCATCATCAAGGAAAGGATTTAGAGACAAGATCTTACTCTTTGTAGGTAATGCGCGAGAATGTTTCAAACAGTCTATTTCTGGGTGAAAATTCTGTTCTTGAACTTGTTTGATCCAGAATTTAAGTGCATGATCAAGTTCTTGTGATGACAATAGTCCTAAATTTCTTTTTTCCTTTGAATATTTGCAATTGTAAATAAACCTGAAACAATAAGCTGTAACCCTCTTCAATTTTGAGAGCAAAGAAAATGTATGCAATAATTCCAGAATGTCACTGCTGTCGCTGTTGCAACATGGGTTGCAGATGTGGTTTTCTTTTCTTCTGCTCGGATTTCATCCGTTTCAATGCATTGGAATGGTTTGTTAGAGGTATCTTCTTGCAAATACAAAAAATCAGGGCCTTGCCACCACAGCGGAAAGTTCTGTAACTGTTCAAGTGACATTCAGATGGTTTTTACTGTTCAAAACCAACTAAAACTGTCCGAAAGTGTCTTAAACTGTCCAAAAGTATGCTAAAGCTAAAGGTGTGTAATCTAACCAATTCATATTTAATACAATATTCATAATGCATAATTATAAATATTAATAAGTTTTAATTAATCAGTATTTGATAATACTTTTCTCTAAAAGTTCATCTAACAAATATATTACTTTAAAAAAATTGCCACTAACTCTAGTACATAAAAACTTCTTATGTAAGAGTTGATAGAGTTATGAAAGGAAATTCACAACACTACCAAGACAACTAATTTCAGTTCCATTAAAACTCAAATGAATATTATTAAATGTGTAATTTTTAGGTGCAAAAAAAAAAGCTTAATTTTTATAATGGTTTCTGTGGAATGTTCTACATGATACTTTAACGAAAACTCTTTTTCAAATCAGATTAAAGAATAATAAATTGAAGATTAAATATATGTTTTATATTTTAAAACTTGTTCAATTTCTTTTTTTAACTCATATATTTAATATAATACATTCTGTAAGTACAAAAATTGTAATTTATGTCAATTATTGCACTATATTTTGAGCACTTTCTTTTGCACACATGCAGAAATGTCAAAAAATTTAGTCACTATTAGAGAAGGAGGGGGGGGGGGGGGGAGAAGAACTGCATACAAAGTGAAATTTTTAATGAAGAATTCACCTTTTACATAACTAGATTAGAATCAACTGGATAAATAAGTTACATATATATTTATACTTGAATGTTCAACAATAAATATTCAACATAAGACATAACTGACACATTTCATTGTTTTTGATATTTTCTCCAAAAATACAGCTCCTCTAAAAATGTAGTTTTGGACAGGATGGTAAAAACCATGATTTTTACCGTTGTGTCCAAAACCTGGCCAACCTTGATTTCAAGGTTACAAAAATCCTCATCTTGGCATTCAAATAAGTAGTAAGTAATAGAGGAAATATTGAATTTTAAATTATCCACTGTGAAAAGTCTAACCCTGTAAAAAGAAATAGAGCTTTATAGTTCTATTCTTGAGTTTTAATTTAGTTATCAGAATCTTTCCTGGTAATTTAGTGAAATTAACTAGATTTTTTTTTGAAATTTAGTGGCTGTTTTACTTTTAATTTCATAAGGCCTTCACGGGCCATACCGCACTAATGTGAAATGTATGGTTAAGAATTCTGAACTATTTGTTTTAATGTGTATATTTTAGTTTATCTTGTTATTATTGGAGTTTATTAGTTTGATATTTTATTGTCAGTTTTTGTATGCACAACAATTTTATTTTTAACTGTCAAGTTTAATGTTTCAGATGTACGGTTAAAGAAATTCGTGGAAGAAAAACAAGAGCTTTTAGATGAAGTAAGTGCTCATATACAGCTCCAAAACTGTTACTGCATGATTGAATTGCGTAATGAAGCTAGCAACTAAAATCTTGATCCAAAGCTGAACTGCTAAAGAGCTGAAAAATTTGGGATGCTATTCATGCTAGACTTACAATTTTCTGCATATTTTGTTTTTCCTTTAGTTTTCGATTTTATGATACTGGCTTTCTTTTTTGTCACTGAAAATATTGTGTTAAACGTTCATCATCTTAAACTATTTTGAAAATTTAAAGTTAATGCTGTTAAAATTTCAAACATAAAGGAGTAAATTTTATTATTTGTCTTTTATATATATATATATATATATATAATATATTTGTACAAGTTAAATTTTACTTTAAAAGTTAAAAAAGAAAATCCAACATCATTTGCATTTAACTCATCTGACTGCACACAGTTTTTTTTAAAATACTCTTTAGGTTATAAAACTGCAAATAGTTACTAATAATGCTTCTTTGCAGGATCTTTTACACCTTTGTAAGAGCTGAAATGTAGATACTCTCTAGATGACCATATTTCATATTTATAGTCATTCCTGTTGAAACTATTGTTTCTTGTCGCAGTTTTCTGATTTTATAGGACTTAAGTTTTTTAAACTGCTACAAACCCTCAAAGGGTTGAGTGTGACAATGAATGATAAACCATAAAGTGAAAAAACGAAAATTTAACAAGCACAACTTACTAACTTAATGCAGGATCACTGACAGCCAAGGCGAGCCCCTTGTCATTTTGTCTCCAAGCCCCCTTCCCCCTTAAAAATTATAAAACTTATGCTACTTTGATTCCGAAACGGGCCCCTAATTTCTTACTAGACTAATATGTCCTCTCGTCGGGCCTGACTTGATGTTTCATCATACTTACAATAATTTTGGATAAAAACATTTATCCAGCAAATAAGCTTTGAAGTCACAATATTTTAATGATTTTATTTGCCGCTGCAAAGCCATTATTATATTTTAATTTTTTGTTAGATATTCAGGGCTGTTTTTGTTTTATTTACTGTGCAATTAAAAATAAAAAAAATAAATAAAAAGTATAACAATTGAAGCTCTTCATTGGTATCTTAATAAAAATAGTAGTCTTTAATATTTTTAGTATACAATTTACTGTGTTACTGTGTTCAGATCTGATATATTATTTATGTTTGTTTCTAAAACAGCTGGTTTGTCATGTAAAATATGGGTGCTTGATATGTATGTATGAATATATATTTGTGTTTATTTCCTTAGATTTATAGGTTGCGTCTAGATCTAAAAGAAGAACGGCAAAAATTATCTAAATTAGAGAATGGCAATTCAAATCATAGCCCCCATACTAATGGACCTGATATTAAGGTTTTAGAGCTTCAACGTAAGTTCTTCTTTACATATTGTTTTTTACTTGCGATATATTAAATATTAACTGATGTACATTCGTAGGCAGTTTCACATAAATTGTTTATTTAAGACATGAAAGATTTCCTACACCCCTTAACATTCCATGTCACTCAAAAGAACTTTTTCTGCATTAAATTAAGCGCGTTCCAATTTTCTCAATTAGTTAAAAATAGCAGATATTAGATTTTTTATTTTAGCAAAAGTCCAAGGCTCAACACAATTCAAGCCTGAAACTAAAGCGCGAAATATTGCTAGAGACCATAAGCTTGAAAACTACTTTTCAAAAGTACAAAACTGCCATTTTGCAATGCTCAGGAACCCCTTAGCACCTACAGCAAAGTTGGAATACTAGAAAGGAGTGCTCTTGAAAGCGTTTTTTTTTTAAATAAATAACTTGATTATGTGTTTCCATGAAGTTTTTATGTCTTTGTGTGGGAGCGAGATTTTAATATTGTTTCAATTTCAATGAGCTCTTTACTTAAATTTTATTTTCTATTGGGAGGGGGGGGGGATTTTAATTTGATTCTTCCTAATGGCCGATCCAAATCTTCGCAATCCATATAAGGTAGGGAAGCAATTTTTAGGGGTTGGTGAGCATCAGAGAGAAAGGGGAGAGAAAGGTTTTTTCCTCCTACATTAGGGGAGAGCCCCTAATGTAGGAGGAAAAAAAAGCAAGAGTTTCAGACCTTCACTCTGATTCAAATTAATGTGCTTTTGATTCTGAAGCTGAAGATTAATTCATGTGTAAATTAGATTTAGTTTGATTCTGATTTGTAAACTAGAAAAATGTCTATCAATATTTCCTATTTTTTGGTTCCTAAAAATGTAAAAACTCATAAAGTTTTTTTAGCAAAAAAAAAATCTTTAAAAACAAAATGTTATTTACATTTTCTATCATTGACACAATTTTGATATTCTCAAAACTTCTTCAAGAAAGTAATAAGTTACTTATATAAGTAGTTATTGTCATAAATTATTATTTAAATAACTTGTGAAAAAATGGCATTTTAAGTTAGTAATAAAATTAGTTTACATTGCAGGAAAAAATTAATATTCATTGTAAAAAGCTTTATCATAATTCAATGTGTTTTAAAAATGTGCATCAGGAACTACTACATCTTCGTATTTAAACTCATTTTTTCAAACCAACATAATAAGTTAACAATTTTCATTAGATTTTTTAAGAAAAATACTTTTCCTCAGATATAGCTGCCACAAATCCATCAGCTGATAAAATCAGCATCCAACTATATTAGGAAAGGAAGCTGTTCAAGCATCTTTATAACATACTAAAGTATTATCAGTTTTTCTAATGAAAGCAAAATTTCCAATTTATTGTGCAGTACTTATAATAATTCTGATACTTGTGCTTGATCTAGATGGAAATGTTTTAGAATTGAGTGTTTTTTGTTTAGGGGAAGCAAATAAGCAAGTTAGTGACTATAAATTCAAATTGAAGAAGGCAGAGCAAGAAATTACGACTTTACAAAGCAATGTAAGTGCTATAGGACCTATTATGTGTTTAATTATTTTTTTTATGTGAAACAAAATTGAAAATATCTGTGCATGTGTTGCGAATTTTGATTACAGAAAATGCGACGCACTTAACTGTAAAATATTTAATGATTTTTTTAATGAATAGGAATTTTAGTAGGAATTCAATAGGAATTGAAACCAGACCAAAACAATTGCTTTTATTGTTATTTATAATGCTGAATAGTTCAGTAACAAAAATTACTAATGTACTTTCAAAGCTTTTAATTTTTAGATGATATGGACAAATGATTGATTTTGGAATCGGCTGTCTTGAGATCAGATATGATTTTGGCTTTGTCAGTCACATTCAAATTGCCTATAACTTTCAAAAAAAAACCTTATGATAAAAGTATTTGAATAATATTTGAGCTCAATGTTAAGTATCAAAGCAGACTTTAAATCAGGTTATGTAAATTTTGATCTTTTGTAAATGTCTCCATTTAGATTTGCAGATTAGAAAGTCAAGTGGCAAGGTACAAAACTGCGACAGAAAATGCAGAAAAGACTGAAGATGATTTGAAAGCAGAAAAAAGAAAAGTGTTAAGAGAGGTAACGAATGTATAGTTTATTTTTTACAAACAATTATATATGCTTGAGGTTAATGTATTTTAAATTTTACTTAACACAAAGTTATACATTTTACAGTTGTTAATGATAACAGTTTCTTTTCACAGCAGTATGTACAAAGATAACGACTTGCTTTATTCCATAAATGCTGATTTGTGATAAATAAAACATTTTTTCCACACACTTCCTCCAAGAAACATTGTTTTCACTTTAGCCTTCAAACTTTCTTCTGAAAAGATTAAGAAAAAGTTAAACAAACACCAAGTTTTGCATTTCAAGCAATAATTCATTTTGCTTCCAATGTTCTCTATTAAAAAAATTTTACGATAAAAACAGCATTTAAACATTAAAAAGTAAGATTTTTTTTATCATCTTTGTTCTATTTCATTTAAGAACTGTTAAAATGTTTTGTGTGTGAAAGTGGTTTTTTTTTTTTTTTTTTTTTTTTTAATTTAACATTTTTAAAACTTGCATTTTTTTAAATTAGAAAAGATATATATAAATGAATAAATAAATAAATAAAATGTTAGATTTGATACATTTCTTTGTTTTGCTCAACTCCCTGTAAAAGTCATTGTTAAATAAAGAACTGAAATCTCAAAAGATAAATGTTTGAAAGTTTGGTTATGAGATGCAGAATTGTGTTTTTAAGTCTGTTTTTCACCAACCCCCACAACCAATAACAATTCATTTAAGGGAATATTTCAACAAACAAAACATCTTTGTTCACGGACACAAATCTTTGGCTGCATTTTTTAAATTTTTTGCACTGTTTTGCTCCAACTGAAGCAACTCAAAGTGACAGAAAAGATGAGAAGAAATAGACTTCATTGACGCCAATACTGGTTTATTTGAACGCTTGTTAGTTTCTTTTATGTTTCTTGTATATTTTAATATTTGTTTCAAGTTTATAACATTGTTAAGTTTAAGAAATTTACTATTGTTTTTTTATTGATTGTTTTATTTTCCTATACAGTTGAGAGAAGCCCAGTCAAGGATAGAAGAGCTAGAGACTTCAAACTCTCACCTTCAAAAACGTATTGATAAACTGAAGACTGCAAGAAATGCTTTGAGCAAAAGTTAATTTTACCTCATGACTGTCTCCTTGTTTGTAAATGTTTGTAAATGAATGCTTGTTTATTTTTCAGTGAAAGTTCAAGGTTTTGAAGTAAAAATACACAAGTACCAACTATAAAACTGACAACATAATTATGTAAGGAATTTTTAAGTATGTTCACTGTTTTTGCCTTTTCCCTGAAAGTATCACATTGCTTAAAAACTAATCTTAGTTGTTTATTTCAGTTTTCTTTAGCTGTGATAGTAGAAAATATCATTATATGTGTATTGAAAATTTTACTTAATAATTTAGCCTGATTTAAAGAGTAAATGAAAGAATATAAACAATACTTTTAAAATAACATTGATAACAAAGAAAGATTATCAATGCATAAAATCTTCTTTTTGATAGTGACAGATTATTCTCTGTTTTTATCCTGATAAAAGAACAGAATAATTTTAAAATTTTAATATATTATTTCTAATGCTTGAATTGTAATTCATTAATGTTTGTGTTTCAAGTGACGAAATTAGAAGTTCATTATAAAATAGTTTTTTTTTTTTTTTTTTTGAATGTAACTTATCTAGGATTAGTAAAAATGATAAATATTTACTTCAGAACAAGTCTATAGTTTTTTTTTTTTTTTGCACATTAAAGAAATCTAATTTTTTGTTGCAGAATATATAATTTGAACAATGTAGATAATTTAACATTTTCTAAGTAATCAAATTTTCTTAGTTTTCTAAGTTTTTTTTTACTGATTGCTCATTTGGTTTTTGGTTTTGTCAAAATAGTTTCACCTTGGAGACAAATGTCTACATTTAACTTCTTGCTTAGTAGCAGAATCTTTTCCCCCTTATATTCCTAGTTTTATTGAAAAAGTGATTTCGCCTTGTCATGTGATCCGTTGTTAATGTGTTGCACGGCATATACTTTTTTATTTTGTTCTTGACCAGGGGTAAAAATTTTCTGCTATTTAGCAACCACTTTTTTTAAAGGTATATTTAAAAGCTTTTTCAAATAAAAATTGTATATTTCAAGTGGATTTTAAGTTTTTTTTTTAAAAACGAAATATTAAACAAATTTTCTCTTAAATAAGAGTTTCTTAGGAGGAGGCAAGTTTCAAATTCAGTTCATTTAGTTGATTGGCTCGTTCTCAGCTCTTGTTTCCTTTTTAAGCTGTATTTGCTCTGCTTGATACATTTTTATTTGTTTAATGCTTAAGAAGTGACAATAATGGATTAGTTACTTTTTATAAAAAGAAAGGGTAATAGTAATCTGGAAAGCCTTAATGTTTTTAATATTTATATTTAATTTATCACATTTTGTTCAAATTATATTGATTTGAGACAGTGTGTTTAACTTGTTCTTACACTAAAACATCTTCACTCAAACTAAATGAAGATCAATGCAAATTTTCTTATTCGATGAAAATTAATTTCAAAATTGTTTTGTTCATAAATGTAGTTTGCTTCAAAACAAACAATCTATTCCACATTTCAAATTTGTGTCAATTAATAATAATAAAAAAAGCTGTTCTTGCTTTGATTGCATTTTTAAACCTTTCTTCTATGCGTAAATAACTTTTACACATAGAAGCAAGATTATTTTATGTATTTATGTTGAAAACTTCAAAATTTACCATTTTGTCTCAAGCTCTAAGCATTTCTTCACACAGTTAGAAATGCAACTGAGCAAACATGATGTATGGTATAGCTGGTGATATTTAAAGTATTTTGTAATATTCTTTTATGTTTATAGTGGCTTTTATACATATAAGCTTCTTTTTTAGCCTATGTAAATATGATTTTTGTTAGAAAACGGAAGGTGTGTGATACTCGAATCGGAGCAGTGTGATTTCTTTTTGTATAGTTCTACCTTTTCCTTGGACTTTGGTATGAGTTTTTAAGATTGTATTTAGTTGTACATGATTTGTGTTTAGAGAAAGAGCCCATGAGTGGCTGACTTACATTATAGTATAAGGACCCAAAGTTTTTCTCCTGAAGCATATCACAGCAGGAAAGATAAATTTGCAATTATTTAAACTGAATTGTACTATTTTTGCAGGAAACAGGTAGCGAAAGGTGCGTCAAAAATTGCACATCATTGAGCCATTCTATCTCAAGTGACCTCTTCATCTCCACCTGACCATCTGCGATTCCAACAAAATTTAACAGAGGTTCAGACATTCCTTTGAAATTGACCTATAAAAATTTTCAGCTTCCAAGACCCAAACCTGAGGATCTAGAATAGATATTAAAACGAGCTGATGTGTGCATCACATGACTTCCTTTTACTCCAATTTAATGTCATTTTCTCATTATTGGCAGTTTTAATGTGATTCAATAGTTTACTCTCTAAATATCACCAACAGTGGCCAGATTGAAACCAGATTTTAAAAAAAAAATTTTTTTGAAAAATCGCTTAATTTGTCGCCAAGTTGGCGACCAAAAGACTGGCGATATATCGCAAAGTGTCTGCCAAATTATAACACCACTAGAGTTTACATCGAAATTAACAATGATTTAACCACAAAAAGGGGCAAAAGATCCCCTTTGGAGCATACGAATGCGACCAAAAAAGAAGGTGCACAACTAGACCCGACTAGAAGTGTACGTACCAAATTTCAACTTTCTAAGACATTCCGTTCTTGAGTTATGCGACATACATACGCACATACATACGTACATACAGACGTCACGAGAAAACTCGTTGTAATTAACTCGGAGATCGTCAAAATGGATATTTAGGGTATCTGTACGTTCCTAGGCACATATCCACGTGTGGTCGGGTTGAAAAAAAATCTCAACATTCATTTGGGGGTGAGCAAAATGGAATTTAAGGCCAATTTTTGGGTGAAATTTTTTTCGCGAATACAATATTTCCTTTTTTTGTAAAAGGAAGTAAAAAGGCTCCAAAATGGCAGATCAGCTTAGTGAAACGAATTGGCATGTTTAAGCTGCTTCCCAATTAGAGGCCATTTTGGAGTCCCCTTTTTCTTTTCTTTTTGAGGTATCTTAGATCCCCATGATTTGTGTCTTGGAAGTTGAAAATTTGCCTAGGTTGGTTTCAAAGGCACGTCTGCACATCTCTCGAACTTCCTCCAAATCGGAGATGGTTGTATGGGGACCACCAGGTCACCTGACATGGAATGAATCTATGATGTTTAGTTTTTGCAGCAATTTTACGCACCTTTGCTACCTGTTCCTGCCAAAGTCAGTGCGACTCAGCTTAAATTATAGCAAACCTTTCTTGCCTACTGTGTTGTCCTTACGCAGAAAAACTTGTGGCCCTTTATACTATGACATAGGTGGGGCACTCATGGGCTCTTGGACTAGTTGTATTTACAAGCACTGATCTTGAACTTATAGAAATAGTTGGGGTATATCGAAGGTGTTGCATGCAACAGCTGAAATTAGTAAAATGTTAAGCCGTCCCATATCGCGGAAAAATTATCGCTGATTTTTTTGTGTTTCAAAACTTTGATATGAATTTAGAAAATTTTACCTTCCTTTAAGAGAATTAATTATCTTCTCAACAGCAGTTTGCAATCCTTGATGTGCATGCTAGCTCAGCAGGGATATGCAGGTTTTTTGAGGTAAGGTTATGTGTAAAAAATAATAATGACAGAATAATTATGTTTTGGCATTGGGTTTTATTAATTATTAAAAAAAAAGAGAGAGAGAGAGAGATCACGGTATCATATACATTTGAAATTTGTCCATGTTTTCTTTCCTTTTTATATATTTTAGCTTATATTGCATCATTAAAATTTCAGAAATGCAATATTGATATAGGTAGGGGAAAAGGGGGTCCTGTGAACACGGGGCACATGTGAATATGGTATGTTTTACTAAGATCACTTAAAGCAAAAAATCTGAAAAAATTCTCAAATAAGAACAGTACCTCTTGGGCAAACATTTCAAGCAATTACCCATTTTATGTTTCTGTGGTGGCAACTTCTTTATTTTAGCAGGTGTTGAAAAAAATTTATCACTGTCTTCTTCACGTGAAAACATTAAAAAACTAACTGCTAATCAAAATCTAAGTATTATAAACCATTGTATGAACATTCAATTAAATTTATGATGATGTTTAAATTTTCCTATTGATGTTTAAATTCCATTAAAGTGAAAATTCTTTATTTTTATGAGTTAGCACTAAAGTAGATGATGGAGCACTTGTGAACACAAGTATCTAGGGGCACAAGGGGACAATTCCCGTAGCCGCTCTCCGTAATATTATTATTAGTGTAAGATATTGTGTAAGTTTTAAAAAAAGTAAATATTTATAATTATAATTTTCCTATAATCAGTTTGTAATTTTATTGTTAATTGTAATAAATACTATTAAATACTTATTTATTTATGTTTATTATTTTTATTTTATTTTTATTTTTTTTTTGTTATTAATGAGTTGATCAATAATCTGGTGTTATATAATATTTAAATAAAAAGGAAATAAAAATACACAAAATATTTCATTTAACTAAAAACTAAAGTTCAAAATTATTTTAAAATACATGATTTAGCAATGTATGAAGTTTAAAAGCAAAATATCTATAGAATAACCCTGGCATAATGAAGAATTCTTTGTATTATGTACGTATAATACATTACGCAGTCATATAAGTATTTTATATTCTATTCAGTGATCAGAACAAGTTACAATACTTTAGAATTTGACAGTGAGCAGTTATATATTCGGGAAAAAATAATTTTTTAGTGTTAACAATAACTGTGTGTCTTAGTTTAACAATAACTGTACGGTTGAAATTGATGCAGTATAGGTTACAAACTCTTCATTGTATTTGTTATTTAGGTACATATTTCATATTGAAGAATTTGCCTACAAAATATGTTCCTCCTGCATTTTTGCCCTTGTTCAAATCCCAAAAAAATCCATGACACAAAGAAAAGTTTATTCAATGATGGGAATACTTTTGCACTGAGAAATTAATAATATTTTTTGGAAAATAAAGAAATGAAAAAAAAAAGTTCACATGTTCCCCCCTTTTCCCCTATATATAATTGAGTTTAAAGCAAAATCCCTCCTCCTTCTCCCCCTTTTTTTTTTAATTTATCCGATTTCACAATTGATTTCACTTAGCTCATTTTGATAAACTGAGAAAAAGAACATGAAATGTTACATTGTGCAAGTGGCTAGTTCAAAGGAGGAACTCAATTCAGTGATACCCAAGGTTTTATTTTTTTTTCTTCACTATTCTTCAACAAATGGCCTCTAAAATCTGAATGCTCATTCTATATGTGCATCAGAATTTTTCCCCCCTGCTGGTTGGTTGAAAATGCACCCATTGTATTTAAATTTCCCATATTTTACTTTTTTTTTAACCCAGTCCCTTGAGAAACGTAAAACTGGAGTTTCACTGCATGTAAGACTGCTCAATTTCAGCACAGGGTCGATTTTAGTTTACGGATGAGGTAAATTGTCTTTCATGTGTATTTCTATAGTTCAAGATCAATGCTCTTTCCCAATATTAATCTGGTATGAGTAATGTGAGTTTCTACTATAACAATGGATATATAACACAATATTAAACAAGTGCCATGATGTATTCATACTTTTTTTTCTTTTTAAGTCATTGGATGCTGTGCCTCCATGTTTTTATTAGTTTACTTGCATTTTCCATTTGTGCTGGTTTCTCTGTTGACCAGAGTTCTGTAGCAAGTTGAGCTTTTTTATCATATTCCTATGCAACCATTTTTGTAATGCATTTTAATTGCACTTTGTGCATTTTTGATATGATATACAGGTGTCCCTCAAAGAACGCAGTTAATTTGTACCGCACTATGTTGTTTTTTTATACATAACTGATATCAAGGCAATATGTACCACATGGTATCAAAACCATGTTTTGTGCTATATCGAAGCTGTGCTATACGAAACTTTGAAATAATATAAATTAAGGCAATGTGTACCATGTTATATCGAAGTCAAGTCTTAAGGTGTAAAAATTTATCATAGATCAAACTTTGTTCCACTAAAATATACAAAACAAACTATTTAATAAATAGTTTGTTCATTTATTCATTGAAATAAATGAATAAATAAATAAAAAACAATTAAAAACTTTATTAACTTCATGTGCTAAGAACAAATTGCATACTGTTAAAAAGAAAATCAGAGATTTTACTGCAGCAGTAAAGTTTGTCTCAGCAACAACCACAAAAATATGCACGTATAAAATTAAATAAATAGAATTATTCTACTGCTGCAATCTTTTATTTATTGTTTGTCAAATTAAGCTAAATGTTATTTTTTATTTTATTTATTGATTTATTTATTTTAAACAGTGAATCGAATGAAAACTATATTCATTTTTTAAAACTATGTTGTATCAAAACTCTTTATTACTGTGTAATATGGAATCTGTGTTACAATAGTAGCAAATTTTGTACCATATATCAAAACCATGTTGTACAAGTACCGTGTTAAGCGAAGGACACCTATATACTTAGTTGTTTGAGAAGATGGCCGTGAAAGAATACTATGCAGTTATTTTACCACAGTGCCTCTTTTGAGACAATTCCATTTTTTACTTTGTATTTAACATGCAGAATGCAACATGCTGTTGCTTATTAGTACATTGCTAGTAGAATATATTAGGCTTTGCAATAATTTATTGAATTGATGTAATGATAATTTAGCAATAAAGATTCAAGATGAATGTACGATTCTCAGCTTTGATTGAGATTTTTCAGTCGCCTTAACATGCATTTGCCTTTTTTGTACCTTTGTATAGGAACATATTATGCAGTTGATTCAATAGTATGGTGGTATGTTTTATCATCTAGCTTTATACAGTAGAGTCCCTCAAACTCGGCACTTGATAATCCCGCGGCAGAGCCCACAAAACTCTGTTGCACGCTAGCAGGACGTTCGACCTACTAATCTGTGGTAGGTCAAAGTAACTAGCTAAACCTGTTGGGTGCATATTCCCGAAACCTGATACTTTCGCAAACTCTACCGCTTTACAGTCCTCATGACGTCAAGTTTTTGGGTCTCAACTGTAATTGTTCTTCAAAATGTCATGAAAAATATGTCAATTGTGGTAAAACTTGTTTTGCTTTCTCATGGAATATTTAGTCTTTTTGTGCACCCCCCCCCCCCCCCCCCCCCCCCCCCCCACCTGCCTCCATTTTAAAAAATTGTTTGAAAATCTTTTTTCAATAGGTTCACATAAGAAGAAGTTTTGGAATATTGTATTGCGAACACATTAATTTACAGAAAGTTCTGTTATTGGCGTATGTTCCAAATTCACAACTTTACTACAACAAAAATGTGGTTTTTTTTAGTTGCATCTTAAGCCTCACCATCTAATAATGAATGCATACAAGTTTGTTTCTACATTTCAAACACTTTGTATTTAATTGTAATTGAATAATTTTACCACACTTGTGATTATGGTTTTTTTTTTTTTTTTTCATTTGTACTTGACATTTTGATCATTTATATCTTGTTTCTTATAATCCAGTCAAACCTTGTTTGCTTGAAATTGTTTAACATGAGATATCGCTTTACATGAAATACTTGTTTGATCCATTGAGTAAATAATCAGTTAATAATTTATCGAATAAGATGAACTCAGTTTAACATGAAATAATTGCCATGGTCCCATGAATTTCAGGCTAATGAGGTTCGACTGTAGTAAATATTCTCTAGTAAATTAATTCTGCAGATTTGCCAAGGCCGATCCTAGGGTGTCGGCCGCCCGTGTGCAAAGACCTAATGTTGCCGCCTTTCAAGAGTAATTTGCATATTTTGACTAATCTTTGACGTTCATATAAATATTTCTTCAAATTTCTATAGCAAGTTCTAATTTAAAAAAGAAAAAAAAAGAAAAAAAAAAACAAGAATGATGAACTTATAAAAAGGAAGAAAAGTTTCATAATAAGAAATTTCTTAGGTACAATTTATATCTTTAAAGAAAGTAATAGATACCAAAATTTACTAGTCGTAAAAATGCATTTTATAGTCTGTCTTCAGTGACGTCAGAGAAAGGATGGAGGAGGGGAGGCAGGGGAGGGGTGATTGCTCCCAGAAAATTATCGAAATTGGCGTACGAAAAATAGTTTTAGTAATCTTTGGCTGTATTTGGTTGCAAGGAGAAAAGAGTCGGGTATATTCAAGGTGCATGGAGAAATTTTCGAAATTGACGTCAAATATTGCTATTTTAGGAATTTTGCTATCTTTGGTGACGTTAACAAAACTGGGAAGCTTCAGCGGATCTTTCGGATGTTTTTCGATATTAATATCTGAAAAACACGACTATAGACTTTTGTCCACCTCACTTCGACGATTGATGGGTATATGCCCTAGCGCCGTGAAAAGTTACATAAGCCAGTCTCCTCTAGAGATTTTTAGAAATTGAAGTCCCAAAATCGTATTTTAGGCATTGATAATGATGGAACAAAGAGCGGGTGGGGGTTCAGTGTGCCCTCACGAAGTTTTTTGAAATTGAAGTCAATTTCAAACTGAGGGGGTGGGATTAGGGGGCTCTCTAAAGACGCTAATTGAGAATATCTTTGGTAGTAATGTTTGGGAATGGGTTTTGGGGCCCTCCATCGCAAAAATTTCGAAAAAGAAATACGAAAAATGTCATTAAGCAATTTTTGATGACATTAAGAAGGGCTGTCCTCTAAAAACACGTTTTGGATTTTAAAGCCGACATTTTCAGGCTATGTTTGATTAAGTTAAGTTGGAAGGGGGAATCAGAGATTTAATTGTGTCTTTAAGATTGGTGGTTCAAACAGCAAAATTTTCCGAAATTTAAGTCCTAAAAACCCATTTTAAGCCTTCTTTAGCCTCGTTAAGAAGGTCATGGCATCCTTTTGGATCTTCGTTTTGGAGCTACATTTAAATTTACTACCCGGGGCAAGAGCCCTGATCTGAAACCGGGCAGTTCATCCGTGATTTTGGTTCGAAAAAAATGCTGTAAAGGGGGAAAATTACAAAATTTTAGTTCATTCATATATGTTTGATTCTCAGGGGAGTCGCAATTTTCCACTGTCTCTCCAAGCAGCCGCGATTATTGAAAACAGAATTTGTTGTTTGAAATGCTTGCGAGAGTATCTAATCAGTATAGCTTTTTTTTAAATATAATATATAAAATACGTCTTCATTGTTTAGATCTATAAAAGCTTGGGGGGTAAGCATTAGTGGCCGCCCTGGGCCCTGAGAGCTCCTTTTAGAAAGCACCCTTTCATGCTTCAGGAGGGAGCTATTTCCCTCATTTCCCCGCCCCTGTATCCATGCCTGATTACCGGTTCTGTCATAAATTTTGCAATCAAATAAAGCATGTGTGTAAAGAGTAGATATTAATGGGCAATGAACCAACACAATGTTCCCTAACAATCTATTTTTCTTAAACTGTGCTATGCTGTCGGGAAATCGGCACTTACTTTGACAATTGAACATTTAAAATTTAGCATTTATTTGACTTATTATAAGTTACCTTTTGTGAAATTCTTGAGGAATTTTGCTTGATTAAAAGAACTATATGATGCGGCCTGCGGCCGCCCCTTGCTTTGGCCCCCCTTGTGCGGTGCACACTCTGCACACCTGCTAGCATCGGCCCTGAGATTTGCATGTGGTATTGACACAGGGTAATTGACAAGGTAGGTCTTTGTAATGACAATATTGAAATTTGATTTTGGGGAGTTAAATAGTTGATAATGCACCACATTTCAAACATAAAACAGATTATTTGATGTTCATTATATCTACTTAATTGTGCAAATTTTACAATTGTTAAAATCTACTTGTTGTGAGATGTCACATGTGCACCGTCATATGGATGCCTCCGTTGCCAAATCGATTAACTCCACTTTTTGAAAAAATCCTCATTTCTGCTTTAATAGTGCTCAATCAATGCTAAGTATGTGAATTTATGTTAAAGTTTTGGTCCAGTACATTTCTGATCCTGTGATGGCAGAAAATGTAACAGGAGGACCCATTCACTCCTATGGATAACGCTATCTTCTTCATCACTCGACTTTTTGTTTTATGGAGTTAATCGATTTGGCAAGTGAAGCATCCATATGCTGCAAATGATTGTATTTAACTCAAAAATAAATCACAAAACTATTGATGTTGTAAATTATGAAAATGTCCTTTAGCATTTTAATGTTTTAATTTTTATCTGCTTTTGAATGTTTTGCATTACTCTGTTCTTTAAGACCATATGTCTCTGTAATTATTCAAAGGGACCAATATTGAAAATATCATTACCAATTGTTACTTTTGTCTTTTAATCAGTACTAAAATTGATTTATTTCCAACAAAATTCTTTGGTCAGTCATTGAAGATAAGCTACTTTGATATTTTTAGTCTTATATTTTGTTTTTGAACACTAAAAATGTGGTTGTACCTTTTGTACACCCAGTGCTTGCCAGACATGGATCCAGGGGATATTAAGTGACTAAATATTGCTTGAATTTGCATTTTTTGGACTTATATTTCGAGAAATTCACTCAGACACATTGTCCGAACCCCAGATTGCCCCGCTCCCTCCTCTGATAATGACCCCTCCATAATCAGAAGCTGAATTCACTCTTGGTGCCTACTCCTTTTTGGTGCACAGCTTGGTATTTTGTTTCAAAGATTTAAGTGACTTTTTTTTTATGATCCTGTTTACAAAATAAGAGAAAAAAATATTATCAGAACAGTTTAGCTTAAACAAGAAAGTTTGACTGGTTGTTAATTGTGGCACGTTTTGCGTAAAACGAGCAAAAGAAACCTGAATCCTTGCAATGATTTACTTTAAAACCTATCACATGACTTGGGGTCTTGGTTTCATATCTCTTCTCACTAGTTGCTTCTTATTTTTTTTCCCTTTGTTACAAATTTTCTTACATGGGTATTATAACCTTTTGTTTTTTTTTTTTCATGTGAAGTCAATGCTTTTAATCAGATTTTGGATTTTTAAGTTATAAAAATTTAACAGGACCAAATTTTAATTGTTCTTCTATTGAAACATTAGTAAGAAAGCTTTTCTTTCTTTCTTTTGTTTTTAGCAACCACCATTTCTTATTGTTTTCACTTGACAGTAGTTGATTTGTCCTTTGATTTTATTTTTCTATCCTTAATCGAATTATCTATAAACAACCTTCTTGACTTTACACAATCCTTCTTATGCAAAAACAGCATCCTGCTCCCGGCATTCATTTGAATTTTGATGTCTTGAATTCAAATTATGGTTGCGGTAAAAGCCATTAGTAGAAACAAGAAACCTAAGAAGTAGGGTCCTATGGCATTTTGTGATTGCAAAAACATAGTTTGAAATCAAAATCTCAAAATTCAATATATATACTAGCTGCGTGCCCGGCGTTGCACGGGCTACTTAAAAAATGAAAGAGATGTCCAATTGATGTTTTTGTATTACTCTGACATCAGTTTCTAAAGCGCTAAGGAGTAAATAAATATGCGTAATGCAAGGTTTGCAAAACACCAGTAGAGCATATTTTTGGCAAAAATCTCTTTAAAGTTAATCATAGTTATCAATAATGCAAGTTATGAGTATTTTCAGTTAGCACAAAAGATGAAAATATATGCATTATCAATTATAATCTGTGCTCACTTTAAACTGAATGAAATCTGATAGACTATACCTGAAACATTTGTATGTACAATTAAGATCAGCTTTTTACATAAAATGACACATACTTTTTGGTTGATTACGTGAAACTAAAGCACCAAGACTAAATAACTACTAATAAGCATTAATTTAATACCAAGTCATCAGATTCCAATTTAGCTTTAGTTAAAATCCTTAAAAACAATCTTTTTTGTTCAACTCTGTTTCACTTAAGAGAAATCCAAACAATCTTAATTTAACATGTTCTTTTAACGATACAAACTGTATTTCAAAAATAGAAACAGGAAAGAAAAAGAAAGTTATTGCAATTCGAAAACTCACCCATGTAACGGGAAAAAGTGCAACAAAATAAAAATAATTAGTCTCATATCCTAAATGTATCAAAATATGAGGCCGGTGAATGATAAACTTATACTACAATCAATAAACATAACTAAAGAAACAACTTTTATATGAGGAAAAGAGTTAAGAACGTTGAATGTAAAAATATAAAAAAAAGGACAGACGATAAAAATAAAGGCTATATCCGAGTAGAGCAACCAATTTTAAACTAATTTGAAATGAAATTCTGGATGGAAAACGTTGTTTTAAGATTTGGACAGCAGCCAAAAAAATCTCTTTCAAAACAATTATTAGAATTTTATTTGCTCATACGCAAAATGGCAACAGGAAAGAAATAAAAATTCCTCCCCTACGTTATGTTAATTAACGTTTTAATTAATATCTCCGCTAATTAAAGTCGCACAATTACGAGATTGGTCCTATTGTTTTCTTTGGAAAATTTCGAATTGATCGGTATCTCGTTTGACTCTCGATTCGCAGCGGTTCTCGAGAAGATAGATCTTCAGACAGACAGACAGACAGACGCGAACAGATTTTAATATTATAGTGGATATATATGTATATATATATATATATATATCTGCTATTTTTGTTTGCATTTGAGTCATTGAATTCTGTTATGTTTTCAGTTATTGTTAAATTTGTCTGAATTGGTCACTTAATTTGTTATTTTTCTGTTTCACTTCATTTCATTCCTTTTTATGACGATATATATAGAGAATGCTGAGATTTGTCTTGCTCTTTCCATAAGCTGTGATGTAATATTGTTATAATTTGCATGCTTTTAAAAGACAGGTGCAAGAAATTACTCGACTTCAACTTAAATGTAATTTACAGAGTTTTCTTGAAATTAAAATTCAGTGTGCATCCCAAAATGCATCTTTGGAGGCCAACCATTTTAAGGTAAAATTTTTATATATTGCTTGCACAATTACCTATTCCTACATTTATGTCAGATTCTGCATTTTGTTATCAGAAGAACAAGATTAGAGAACCAAAAATATCACATTTGTGTATTTTACTATTTTTCTCTTGAGTCGAAAAAATGCATTTATATTATTTCCTGTTGCTGTTGGGAAGTATTCCGCTGATTGTAAATTGAATTTATTGGTTTCAATTTGAGTTAAGGCATATGCATTGTGTATTTAAATATCGAACTTATGATTATTTCATCAAACTTCAGGCATACTTCTTGCTCTATTTTTGTTGCAGTTTGAAGGACTTAATGGATGACGATGTTGTCATGTTTGTGGGTAAGAATCTATCCATGGAAAGAGGAACTGAAATCGCCTTAAATGGTTGACATTTAAAATGACAATAACTGGCTTCACCCCATCGAGAGATGGTGCCACCAATCATCTCTACTTCCACATTTTAGACATGACCTGAAATGAAAAAAAAAAAAATCTTCATTTTAACTGCTCAATAGCCGCGTTCACAGCACACTTTGGTACCTCTCAAAGTCTTGTTCCGGCTCTGAAAGAAGGTAACTAGGTTGAATAATTCCCCGTTTACATGTAAAAAGAGATTGTCCATTGTACCAGAGAAAGTGATTTTTACCCGACATCCTTAGCGGCTAACCCAGCAAGTGAACGAACTTGTTTCGCGTAATGAATTCTGGGTAAAAACTCTGCATTTACTCCATAAGTAAGCAGGAGGGGGGAAAAAATCCATATTTCCGTGGTAAATAACCGAAAAGCAGGTTATTTGCGGGGTCGAAGCTGTCCATGTAAACGCGGCTAATGACTGGCACCCTGAACCTTTGAGCCCATGGATTTAATGAGCTGGTAGGATGACTTTAAGTTTTAGAAATATAGATTTTTCTGTGATGGGATATGTTATTTTCTATAAACATAAGATATACCTTTCTTTGTCTTGTCAAATAAGCTATTTTAAGCAATACAGTAATGCCTATCCATGCTAAAGGAATTCAGTTGGAAAAAGGGTCACTGAAGACCAACACCAAAAGGAAATTAGAGATACATTTTAAAAAATATAAATTTCTATCAAATCCTTTGCATAGACCATAATATTCTGCAAATGAAAATATTTATTCTATGAAATGCAGAGAGGGAAAAGCTAATTTTCAAAATTTGAAGTTGGTTTTGAATTTCTATTATTCTAAAAATCAGTACAGCTTAGAACTAAGCAGATATCAGGGACAGGATCAATTTGGTCAAAAAAAAAAAAAGCTGTCAAAAGGATTAAAATTGTACAAAAACATTAGTAATTTCCAAAAAAAGTCTGCTCAATTATTGCAAGCGTACAAACGAAAAAACTTATAGTAAATATAGGTTAATGTGTATTAGACTTTGCAGGGATCAATTTTACAAATGTATAATTGATAAAAACGTTTTAAAAGAGAAACGTATTAAACGGTGCTTCACTGCAATTACTTTTTGCATTTTAAAGGCAGTTTTGTTAGTGTTAAAATTACAAAATTTTTCTTTTTGTAAATTATTACAACATCCTTGACAACTAACTTGAAAAATTACTAATGGAACATCTCTCTAAGGTCTCCAAGGTGCCCATTTGTAGTTCTAGTGGTGATCCTCCCCCCCCCCCCCCCACAAACAATAAAATATATAAATAATTTAAAATTAAATAATACTTTTAAAAATAAGTTTTTAATGTTGTAAATTTTTTAATGTTCTTATCAATAATGATAGCTTTTTTTTTTTTGGAAATAAATATTTGTTATTGTAAAATTTGATCCACTCAAAAAATGGTGTAGCCCAATTTTGCTGTCTACATGTAACTGCCATAACCTTGATTTTCAAGATGACAACATGATATGACAATATTTTTTTGTGATAATTTAATTCACAAATCTCTTCAATTATTACACTTCCATTGATTCTACTGCAGTGTGTTAATTAAGCTCAGCTTTCCATTTTTTTAAAAAGTGTTTAGTTGAAAGAAAAAAAATCTATTTCTGTTAACTATCCTATTCCAGTATTTATGTTCATTCACAAGCTATCTTTTGCTGATAATTTTCATGTAAGTATGTAAAATGTTTTTTTATCTTGTTGGAACTAGTGAGCAATTTATTTCGATGATACTTTAATTTATTAACTCATATTTTAGGTAAGAATCCTGATTTGACTTTCATGTACATAATGTAACACTTACTGTGTAGACCAGTTGATTCTGATTCTTATATTGTTATTGGATTTTTATCACTGTAATATGTATTAGTATAATTTTTATAAATAAAAAGGCTTTCATAATAATCATGCAATCTTTTGTGTTCGTGTTAATTTTATTGTATCATTAACCAGGATTGGCAAGTTTCTGCTGAGGCAATTAAAACCGCTGGTAGAAACCGGTTAAAACCAGCATGGCAAAAACCACTTTTTGCCACATTTGCGGCAGAAACTGGCAAAAACTCACAAAATGACAGAATTAAATTTTTGACTTACAATAGAAAAAAAAAAAAAAAAAGACTAATTGTTAACCAAAGCACAATTTAATTACAATATTTTCACAATTCAAAACCAAATGTTACATTGTTTGGACCGTGCTGTTGCCTCTTAGTGGTGGTTTCTAAAATCTAATCAGTTTCTCAATTTAATTTGTGCAAATGAGAAATTTTAGGATATTTTTGCAACGAAAAAGATAGCAGGCAATGCATCAAGGAACACAAGCAATGTTCCTGAAACTTTTCATCTATTGTATATTTTTTTAAACTGGGTACAAAATTTTTGTTATATTGCCAAATAAAATTAGTATGGCACTTTCTTCTTAAAGCACCTGATAATGTCAATTATAAGCATGTTTAAATGAAGCATACAAGCAAGCGAATCTCAATGCCTGTTAATTTCTGTATGTCACTCCTCTTTCCTAAGCACCTGTATGATTTTTCGACCTTTGTTAGATTAATCCAAATATTACAAGCACCTGCACATGAAAAGTTCTTTTTCTGAACTAAATCAAGGGCATTGGGCATTAGCATAGAATTTTAATTTTTTTAAATGATGAAATGAAGTTTAATTTTTTAGTTTACTAACGAATATCATTTAGTAATTACTTCAGTTATTAAAGAGGCTTTAAATTTTTACCGGCAATAACTAGTTTCTGCAGGTAGAAAGCCCACCCTGGTCTTATCTGAAGATGTTGGGTATCGAACAAATTGATGAAACTTTTCTCACATAATTCAAAATAAATTGCATTGTTTGGGGCGATATACAAATGATGTCATGCTTTGAGGGGGGAGATCACGTCATTTTAAAATTTTCCGGGGGGGGGGGCAAAGGGTATATTCTTGGTACATTTTATGGGGGAGAAACAAAAATGCACATTTACATTGTTTCTGAAATCCAAAGGGTTCAGTTGCCTCCCCCTCCCCCGATCGCCGAAATGATGGACCCTAGGGGGAGGGGTTTGCGAAATTGTGACAAGAGGAGGGAGGTAGTGACCAGAAGTATGACATTTTTTTAAGAACTTGTTTATGATAATAGCGCTACGTGTGACTGGGGGGGGGGGGAGTTCGAAAAAAACTAGAAAACACACACGTATAAGCGTGCGCAGAACTAGGGATACAAAAAAAAAAGTGTTCCGTTTTAATGAAATATAATTGGAAAAAAAATAGAAAAATAAATGAACGAAACATTTTAAAAGAAAATGCAACGTGCAAACTCATGGCAAACTTCAGTATCAGTTTTTGTCATCGACCATATTCACATTTCAAATATATTTTAACGAAAACTTTAATTATGAAAATCGTAGATAAGATAAGAAAAATACATAGACCGGCGAAGTATGTTTTAATAGAAAAATAGTCCTCCCATCGTCAGCAAAATTTATTTCTGTTAAAATCAGCCAGGGGGAAAGAAGAATATTTAGATCTCAAATTTATATAGAGTCCAACTGTCCAACTTAATTTCGTAAAACAGATACAGTAAAACCTGTAAAGTTGATCACTAATAAAGTAGTCCACCGCAAGTGGTCAATTAAAATTTCTAGTCAGCAGAGGCGCCCCGATGGGAGTTGTAACCTCCCAAAAATGTCCTCATTCTTTAAATTTTAGCTGAAGATCAGTTCATAAAAGATAATCTCAAACATTCCAAGTCTTAAATAAAGCAGCAAATTGAAAGACAAAAATACAAATATTGTTTGTCGTCCCTACTGTTTTTGGGAACAGCGATCCCACTACCTCCTTTTTTTTTTGCTCATGCAGTAGCTGTCGGTGCAAGCGCTTTTTCGCCGCTCAGCCAAAGAGGCTCCCCTTTTTACAACGTTTCCGCCTGTTGCATTGGAGAGAAAATGGCGACGTAATCCTGCCTTGAAACAACTTTTGTTGAATTTAAACTTGTGAGAAATCAAGAATATTTCAATAAATATACAGTAGTTTACGCTTTGGGAGATGTGATGGATAATTTTACTCTGAGTTCGAGAGTATATGTCAAGGAGAGGAGATCAGTAAACAGTGCAATGTACTACAACTTTCACTTTAAATTAAAGTGTCGTCGTTTGAGTTGTCAATCGTTCGTGCTGTTCGTCGAAATTCTCGAATAGTGTCTTTTAAAACCATATTTCAAAATGTTTAGCTGGTTAAGAGGCGATGAAAGCCGGAGACGAGAACCGGAAATGTATAATACAGTGGTCGACGGACTTCGTAAAATTTATAAAAGTAAGATTTTGCCATTAGAAGAACATTATCTTTTTCACGAATTCCACTCACCGCCGCTAGATGATCCGGATTTTGATGCGAAACCGATGATCCTTCTCGTTGGACAGTACTCTACTGGGAAGACGACATTTATTAGGTACTTATTAGAAAAAGACTTTCCTGGTATACGAATAGGACCAGAACCTACGACGGATCGATTCATTGCGGTGATGTACGGACAGCAAGAGACTGTAATTCCAGGAAATGCATTGGTTGTCGATCCTAAAAAGCAATTCAGGCCTCTTTCGAAGTTTGGAAATGCTTTTCTCAACAGGTTGCAGTGTTCTCTGGTGAACTGCGATGTGCTGCAGACGATCACGATCGTCGACACGCCCGGGATTTTGTCCGGCGAAAAACAGCGTGTGGACAGGGGGTACGATTTCGCGGGTGTTTTGGAATGGTTTGCCGAGAGGGTGGACAGGATCATTCTGTTGTTCGATGCTCACAAACTGGATATTTCTGACGAATTCCGGCGCAGTATCGAAGCCCTCCGCGGTCACGACGATAAAATTCGAATCGTGCTCAACAAAGCCGATATGATCGACCATCAGCAGTTGATGAGGGTGTACGGGGCTCTGATGTGGTCTCTGGGCAAGGTGCTCAACACCCCTGAAGTGGCTCGAGTGTACTTGGGTTCTTTCTGGGACCAACCTCTTCGCTATGATTATAATAGAAAACTTTTCGAAGCAGAAGAGCAAGACTTATTTCAGGACTTGCAAAGTTTGCCCAGAAATGCAGCCCTGAGGAAGTTGAATGATTTGATTAAAAGAGCCCGTCTTGCCAAGGTAAGAGCAGTTTTTTATGATATTTATTTTAAGGAGGTAAACAGCTGTATCTTTTTATCATAAAAAGTTATTTAGAAGTCTGTTTGGATTTCTTACCTTCTAACATTTGTGCTGATAAAAGGGTTCCTTGTAACTAAACAGTGTTATAATTTTGTCATTTTTGCTTAAAAAGATTGATTTTCTCTCATCCTCGTATATATATCTAAATGCCAATGATCGAGTAACCCGCGAGTTTCAAAAAGGAAACTGGCACCATGGCATGGTAATTTGATAATATGTTTTGGTAATGTTTAACATGTAGGGAAAGGCTTTATCGTGACATGGCTGAACTCGATCCGGGTCACTTAACTGTTTTACTGGTAAGACTCATTTCAGGGGGATGAAGAAACGAAAAAAACTGTCAACAAAGAACAGTTAAAGGTTAATCTACTGACTGGAGTTAGAGTTACAATTTCAACTATCAAAAAATCACCAAACAGGCAATAGCTTTGTTCGAATGTAGAAGCAATTTTCACCCGCCATACCTTGATGGGCGGACTTTTTAATTATATTATAAAGAAAAAAAATTTTCGAAGCCTGACACATTGTCTTTCCTATCTATCACTGAGGATGAGGAAAACAGCATGCGGAAATCATATGCTAGTAAAACCTGTCTACAACTATACTGTGGGGACCTAAAAAATACTATGGACTGGTTACCGTTATAGACAGTTTGATTATTTATGCTGATATTTTGCTATAACCAAGGAAAATATCTCTATCTAGACAGGTTTATTGTTATACACAGGTTTCATTCTGTGGCACTTTATTGTTATGAAACCATTAAACCTGGCGTGGGACACAATTTTCTTGCCAATAGTATCTGGTGGGACCATAACCAAAGCAGTTTTGTAATATTGAAAAACGTTTTTTAAAAATGTTTTTTTGATGTTTTGTCCCTTCTCAAACGTAGTATTCATGTACTTTTTTCATCATTCAGCAAACTCTGAGTTTCATTCAGTGAATTGGGAATTTTTCCCAAAACAGAAATTTAGATTGGGGACCAAACTTAAAACTCCCAGAATTAACTTTTTGATGGAGTGGAAATTCCTCAATTTTACAAATGGAACTCTAATTGTTTACAAAATGATGAAATGATTTTGCGGAATAGAACTCCAAATTTCGTCAAAGATAGTGAATTTGCCAAATCCCACTCCAAAATTCACCAGATAGTGATAATTTTGCTCAATGGTGATAATTTTGTTTTATTGTCAAACAAATTTGCTGAATAAGGAAAAATTTGGAAGGTCACACTGATCTCCCAAAGGGGTGTCCCTGTAAGTATTGTGTTTAAAAGGGTTTTAGTTCTCAATTTACGGAATAAAACTCTGAATTTTACCAGATGATGAAAATAAACAATATGAATGCTCACTGAGGCACATATCTATACATCTAATGTAAAGAGACACTTGGTGGATTTTTTTTTTTTTAAATCCATTTGTGATTTAAATCAGTTGATTTAAAAATTAAAAAAAAAACATTGATTTAAATCATGATTTTTAAAGATTAAAATTTAAAAAGTTCAGAAGAATGAATTTGAAGTTCAGAGTATTTTTATTAGAAAAAAACAATAAAACAAATATTACCGAAAGGAAAAAGAATGATTCATATTATTGTTAAAGTAAAATAAAACTGTAGGAAAAAAAAAAAAAATCATTATTGCAATGAAATTAAGAAGAATATATGAAACTATGTTTATTTTCAATGAAATAAAGCATAATAAATTAGATTGGAAATAAGAGTTAAATTACTTAATTATTTATTTAAAAAACAAACTTATCATGCAATCCTTTTCAACTTCCATTAAATCAAAACAATGAAACAAAATATGCATCTTAATAACAAGACAAAAATTCTTTTTAAAAAATACATAAATAAAATATGTCTACTTTTGAGTCTTTGATGATTTTCATTAATAGTTCAAAAGTCAAGAAGCAGATTTTTTTTTTTTTTTTTTAATCATGCATTTTGTTTTAGGGTTCTTTTTCCAAAAAAAAAAAAAATTTTTAAGAAAGATAGTTCAGTGCTCTATGTTACTTTCATTCTTTATTTCCGCAGTTAATATAATTCTATATTATTATTATTTATTCATTTATTTTTTTAAAGAAAAGTGGAAGGATGTTGTTTATTTTGATTGTTAAAAAAAGGCTGTGAAATAGACCCATCTGGATATGGGACTTTATATTGTGTAGTAAGTTTTGTCGAACTCAAATATGCACATGTAGTTTATGGAAGAGTGCCCACCCACGTAAGAGAAAGGCCCCCCCCCCAAATGTTGCAAAGACCCAAAATCAAGAACCCTCACCCCCCCCCCCAAAGTTATAAATACCCCCAAAAAAACACCTAAAAATTTCAATGTCACAGTCTGCATCATACCCCCCCCCCCCCAACCCGGTGGGCACCCCTGATTTATGGATGCCTGATGTGGCTAGAATTATAATGTGGCCAACTAATTTTTCATTTAAAAAAGAAAAAAAGCTGATTTAGATACATAATTTAAAAGTTTAATTTGTTAGTATCAAATATTTTTTAAACATTACTTTAATCAGGGCGCTTTCATTGTTTAAACCTTCTGCCGATGACATCACAAATCATGAAACGCCATTCCATGTTGCCATTCATGGAGCAAAGTATTTAATTTGCATCTTTACTCACGTGTATTGGCATCAATATGATTGATAGCAAGCGTAGAGCGCAATATTTAATTCGCTTCTTGATTATCAAAATGTGGAACCATGCTAGAAAGATGCGCCAAAATGCATCATTTTTGACGTCATAAAGACCACGCCTTGTTTTTAAAATTGGACATTTTAAAAAATTAATTCAAAAATAATTGTTTTCAAAATTAAAGTATTTTCTAGGTCCCTGTTATTTTTTTTGCTCATTCTATCCATTTCAATGACTAAAAGTAGTACTTTTAACTAAAGGAAACCACCCAATTATGCAGTACACCTTTCTTTATGTAAAATCCTTTATCTTGAATATGAAGTTGATTATTCAAAATGTCAGACTAGTAGAATTTGTCTTTCAAATCTTGATTTTCTTATGAATTTTTGAAATTAATAATAGTTTTTCTTAGTGGTTCACTACAGGGGCATGCACAGAAATTTTGGGGCTTGTGACAATTGACTTTTGTGGGCCCTCTCCATATTGTTTTCCCTTACGTCCCTACATATATTTCATCGCTCATTTTAAAAGTCTTGGGCCCCTTCAGGCTCAGCTCAGGCCAACAGGTGTCTCTTCAACCTCCCTCTGCACACCCTTGTTTCACAACAGTGGTGTAGTCAATGAGGAATGCTGAGAGCTGGTGTTCACTGTTTCTTTTAACTGTAAGCTTCCTCACATTTTGATTTCAGTAACTTAAGGTTGCAACTGTTCCGTCTTCTTTTTTAAAACCCAGAGCTACTTAAATTTGTGAAATGAAAAGCTTCATGTGTTTTTTGCACTAACAATAGAATTTGTCAGGTTCAAGATGGCTTGGCTTGAAAAAATTAAAAAGAACATTGTTTTTTTTTCAAACTAAGGGGAGATGGGGCATGTATTATCACATCCACATGTTTCAAAGAAAATGTAATACCAGTCACTTTCACAACATCAATGGGGGGTCTGTCAATGTTTAAAAAAAAAAAAATACTTGATATTATACAAATACAAATACAAAAGTGACGACCAGCTACACTGGTCCTAATCAATTTACAATCCCCAGTGAAGATCAATGGCCCTCTTAAAACTATCTACTCCTTTGCTCATTACCACCTCTTTCGGTAAGCTGTTCCAAGGTTCCACTACCCTGCTAAAATAATAATTTTTCCTAATATCCATGTTAGCCTGAGATTTAAATAGCTTAAAACAATGACCCCTTGTCCTGTTTTCAGTGCTAAACTTTAGCCCCGTAACATCTTTCGTTTTAATAAATTTAAACAGCTGAATCATGTCCCCTCGGTCTCTTCTTTGTCATATTAATAAAAGAAATGTTGGCATGAAGTGAAATCTGTTCTTGCAGTACAAATACAAATGTGATGATCAGAAACAGGCTCTGGCTTGGCTGTTCCCCCCTAGTCAATTTATTTGTCCCCAATGAAGATTAATGGCCCTTTTAAAGCTATCGACCCCCTTGCCTATTATATCCTCTTCCAGTACATTGTTTTGAGTACCCACAAACCTACTAAAGTAGTAATTTTTCTTAATTTGTATGACATTAACATATCCATAAAATATGCAAGTACATAAATATTTTATTATGGGGTGACATCAATAAAAACTCAAAAAATATAACAGTTATAAAATTTTTTTAGTTTATAAATCTTTGTTTTGTATGTATGTCTCCAAACATTTCATTTGACTTTCCCATTGAGTTTATTTTCTACTACTGTATATAATAGTCTAATCATGCCCAAAAGCACGTTCACATTGTTAAATTTTATTACTTTTATGTAAATTATGATCAAAAATTCGCTGCACCAATGAGTAATTAAAAAAATGTTTATATTAATGAAATTCTAAAGCTAATGATTATATTTTAATTAAATGATTTATTCATAATAGAGAATGTATTAGAATAATGTACTAATATTATCACACCATAACAATAAATTTATGCATGTATAATCAGTTTATTTTTCATTTCGTCCAGTTTTGTCCATTTTTTTCAGTTTCTTCCGGCGCCCCGGACTTTAAACAAAAAAAGTGGACAAAATAGCAACCCTGCCTGTGTGGCTTAGTGGGCGCTAACTTACTGCTAAATTACAGTTAGTTTTGCTTTTGTACATAATTTTTCAAACCTTCTTGCCTCCCTTGAAATTCTTCTAGGTCCTCCTGGGGAGTTTGTCCCTCCCCCCTCCAGGTTGAGAACCACTGCTTTAGAGAAAAAGAAAGTTATGTAGGAAAAAGAAAGAGTTGAACAAAGTCTTGATGCAAGGAAAAAATGAAACTTATGACTATTAAATCAGCAGAAGTTACAAAAAATATCAATGCACAAATGATATAAACGCCAAAAAAGAAAATTTGTAAATTTTGCTTCAATGTTTTTTGAATTTTATTTTTTGTAAAAGTGAATATTAAAATGTCTCCCATGAAAACAACTTTCAATATTGGCCATGTGCGCCCATATATGCAAAATTGTAAGGGAGGCTCATAGTCAGATGTTTCCCCATGGGTTTAGCAGGACATTTTCCCCACGGAAACCAATTTCAATACAGATTAGAGTTCTTAAAATTCGATTTTTAACAAATTATTCAGTAACGGGGTTGGAAAAGAAATGTTTCTACATTTTTCCAAAGGAAGAAGTACTAAAGACAGAGAAGTTCCAATTTCTAGGGGGGGGGGGAGCTTGAGCCTCCCCCCCCCTCTTTTTTGGCTGCCATGATATTGGCTCGTTGTTAGTGCTGCTACCCCAGGTGGGCATCCCTGGCGATATACTTTACGTATCGTTTTTTTTTTATTATTAAACACCATAACAAACATATTAAAGTCATATTTTGGTATATATTTTACATGGTTTGTAATTTTTAGGGGCCCCTTAAGCCGGACCTAATGGAAAATCTGGCCCTGTATAAAAACATCATAGAAGAAATACGTAGGTACAAAATTTAAGTTTTCCACGAAAGAAGAAAAGATTCAACTTGAACCTTCTTAACGAGTTCTTCTATCAAAAAGTAGGACTCGACCGATGCATCGGCGCCGATGGTTCAGCAATTTAGCCATCGGCATCGGCGGCCGATGTTAACTTGCAGGAAACATCGGCCCATCGGCCATAAAATGCATCGAAAAGCCGATGGAATTGGCCGATGTTTTTGAAAAATGCTGTTTTACTTTTTAATACATAGTAAAGGGAGTTATTGTTTTCTTATAAAATTTTTTACTTAAATTTCAGTTTGAATTTCTATTTTAGTCACACCTGAAGGAATTTTTAATTTTGTATTCAGGTACAAACAATTTAATTATTGCGTTGTTTCTTGCTGCTGGATGCACGTATATATCTCTCATAAGTCATTACTCAAAAATGGTAAGCTGTAGAAGGTTAAATTTTCACATGTGGGGTATGCGTAAGTTCCAGTTGTGTACTTCCCTTTTTGTTTTCGATCGGGTGTTCTGAAAAGCCAGTTTACTCATTTTTTGTGGTTATTAACTACATCAGACTGACGATCATTTGGTGATATATTGCCGAATTGGAGACTATGGAAACAAATATGAGATGGCGAAACCGGTTTTTGGGACATTTTGTTAGATTCCCGTTGAACCGACGGTAATTTTTAATTTTTTGATATTTGTAATATGAATCACACTAATGCAGTCCTTTCTGTATCGCTTCGGCGGAGTTACAAGTTTGGGGCCTGTTGAAATACATTTTAGGGCCCTATTTCTCTATCGCAGAAGTTGTAAAACATTTATCATAAGCATTTTTGTAACTCCTATACGATGCCCCTATGGTTATGGGGCCTCTCGCGCAATTCCAACATTTGCTGTATTTTAAATCCTCCACTGCACGTCAAAACAAACTCGGGTGCAAGTTTTAAAAGGTTTTTTCTGCTCCATGTTTATGATTGTTTTGAACTCTATTTTTTACGACTATTTTTTGAATTTCCGAGAACATTTGCGTGCCTCTCCTCCCATTCCCTCAATTTCGGAAATTAAACTCTAGTTGTACTTCTGAGTTGTTTAAAACTAACACCATTCATAAAATTAGAGATTTGTTTTTCAAACTTTATCTATTGTTTAGAAAGAATTTAGAGCATTAATGTAAGAAATTGATTAAAGACGTTTTGAATGGTGACATAATTCGGAAATCAAAGGGACTTTTGAATTTTTTCTTCAGAAGTGCTGAAGTAGATTCAGAAACTCTTCTGAGACGTTGGTGCTAGCGGTTCTGTACTAAAAAAATGAGGCCGAAGTTGGGGCCAAAGTGTGAGTTACTCCAAAATCAGAGGGTGAACCCCCCCCCCCCCAACCCTCCCTCGTCGTTTCAAGCATTTCTTGAATATATAGCGATTATTTATTTTGGTCAAGAAATGTCATTTTGCGTATTTCTCATACTTGTTTCACCTATATTTCGTAATGCGCCATCTTTTTTACATCATTAATAGCGATCGATTTTTTTCTGTTGTAAGTAACTATTTTTATGTATTTATATAAAATCAATGAATAAATTATTTTCGTTTTGTATAGAAAAGTTTCAAGGATTTTCTACTATGCAATTTAAAAAAAAAAAAAAAATTCAGAAAATTGTTGTTAAATTGAAAACTTTAATTTGAACTTTTTTGTAAAGGTTCATAAAAAAATTAAACAATCAAATTGTTCAATATTATGTGTGCAAACAACAGATCAAGTAGTACATTTATTCAGTTCTTAACTTGGTGTAAATATTGAGTTTGTTTATTATAACTGAGTTTTGAGAACCTCGCTCTTTTTATGGCTAATTCTTTTTTCAGCAAAATTTATGTCACTGTTATAGCTTTTATGAAGAATGTAAACTTTTCTATTCATAAATTTTAAATAAGTACAAAAATATTCCTATTATGATTTAATCTTGTAATTTATCTGTTATCTATTTTGTTTAATTTGATGACTGAAAAATGTCTACGTGCAATCTCTCCACTTTAATTGCGTAATTTGTTGACGATTTCATAGTTTTATTCTTTTTTTTTTTTTTGAATGATTAAACAACATAATTTAAAGTTTTTTAACTATTTTTAGTGTACCTAAATCCATTCATCATTACAATATTACTGAAATCTTAGTTATATGTTCAATTAAAAAAAAACAAATCAATTGTTTATTAAACAGTCTCTTTGCTTTTCTTCCTTTTTTTTTTTCCTTTCTTTTTTTTTTTTTTTTTTGACTGTTATTCTTTCTCTTTCATCATACAACAGTCAAAAAAGGAAAAACATAACTCAATCCTATACAAATTGTACGTAGTACGATCCAAAAGTACGGGGACAAGCTCTATAAAACCTTACCCAGAATAGTTCACATTACCGAAGCACATCCACCTTCAAAAGGTCACCTTGAGGGACTATGTACTTCTGCCAGAGTTCATATAACTTTTGGAATCATTCCTGGAAGCCATTTTTCGCTACCTTCTATGATGCAGCTTTATCTTCTCCTGACGGAAGAAAGCGGCGTCCATGCAAATGTTTTTTTGCTGGGAACAGGTAAAAGTCACACGGAGCTAAGTCCGACGAAACGTTATGTTATTTCTTTGTCACATCAACGTTGGCAGAAGTGCATAGTCGTTCAAGGTGAGTATTTTGTAGATAGATGTACTTTGGTAATGTGAACTATTCAGGGTAAGGATTTAAACAACTTGTCCTCGAAGTTTTAGATGATACTACGTACGTATGTTATTTGTTTGCCATATCAGAGTATTGACCAATCGAACAGTGCATCTTCAACATGAAAGTCGCCTGCTTCCTCACAATGAAGTTAAAGCAGCATCGCAAGAGGCCTTACAGGAGATCGCGAATAATGTCTTTCGAATAATGTGCTTCTAAAAGCTATACGAACGTTGGCAGAAGTGCATAGTCGTCCAAGGCTATTTTGTAGATAGATGTGCTTCGGTAATGTGAACTATTCAGGATAAGGTTTTATACAACTTGTCCTCGAACTTTTAGATCATACTACGTATGTATGAGTTTTCAACTTACTATTTCATAACGTTTTTGAGTGACGCAAGTTTACGCGCATGAAGACATCACAAGAGAACTTACCATAATTAACTGAGGAGGCGTTCAAAATGGATATTTTGGTCATCTATATGTTCTTAGGTACATATGCATGTACAGATGTGCCGAAAAAGCTTGTGAAGTTTATATTGGGTGATAGTAAAACAGAAATTTAGGTCGAGAAATCTTTTTTTCTTTTTTTTTTTTTTTTGAGCAATCACGATTGCTTATTGCTTTCATTTGACTGTTTTGATGTGCTATCATTTTATTTTTCCGCCAGCACCCTCTGCAGCATCACCGTCGACCGGCTCCTCACGATGCTGCTCCTCTAGCGAAAACCGTCTCCAGGTTGCGTCCATATCCTACACACACACGCATACACTCACACACCTACACACTCATGCCTGCACACAGACATAAACACATATGCCTACATACACACACACACACGAACGCCTACACACACTTGCGCGTGCACACACAGCACTGCATACACAACACGCACACACGCATACATACACACATAGGAACGCCTACACTCACTCGCGCGTGCACACACAGCACTGCATACACAACACTCATACATACACACACACGCACCCACACACATGCGCCTACACAAACACACACGCGCATTCATACACACATACGCTCGGGATTGCGAAAAACATAATTTGAATTCAAGATGCCAAAAATTCAAATTAATACATTTTTTTTTTGTGATTACGATTCCTTATTCGTAGAAAGGAAGTAAAGTGAAATGAATCAATGATCCTTTAAATCCCTGAGAATCTTATCAATTTATTTCAGTTTGATTATTTTTTTTTGCCATCGGCCAACGGCATCGGCCATCGGCAATCGGCCATTTGGAGGAAAACAATCGGCCATCGGCCCTCGACCGTCTTTGAACAATCGGCCAACAATCGGCATCGGCCCATCGGCCAAAAAATGCCATCGGTCGAGCCCTATCAAAAAGACGCAAAAACTGCTTAGCATAATTTGCTTGACCTTTTAATGGTCAGTGTTTTTCTAGTTTTATTTGTACCAGCTGCTTGTTTTAAATGAAGGTAGAAAAAAAAAAAAAAAAAAACACGGACCGAAGTCCGTAAAAAATATAAACTTCGTTGTGATATCAGCTGTTTCGAAGAAACGCAATGTGCAAATACTAAAACGAAACATGAGCTGTAAAATGGGAATTGGATGTCTCTGCTTCTTTCATTTTTAGTCCCGCCGTTATTAAAATACATCTAAGTGCCCTTTTACGTTTTCCCACAATTCCTTGTCTTTCGATTCTTTAAAAAATTTTTAGAGCAAGACATTCGAAGAAAAGAAATTCTTTAAGACTTTCGTTTTCGTTTGCAACAATGGAATTTTTATCTCCATGAAGTTAGGAATGCCTCAGATTGAGATATCGTTCCTAGTTTTCTCTTTCTGAAACAAGTACTTTTAACAGGTGGGTTTTTTCCGGTTTATCATTTTTTCCCTTCTTTTTTTTATTTAAATGATTGCTGTTATAGGTTTATTAGTCACTAATCTAAGAAGCGCATGTCTAGTAGCGATAAAAGAGCAAGTCCTCCTCAAGCCAATAGATGATTCGCCACTTTGATGCTTAATCACAATATCCTACAAATACTGATTTTGAGATAATGTACGTTAAATTTTCATCTTTATCTTTACTCTAATAATAAAGCTGTAAGTCTGTATCATTGGATCTATGATTGTTACGCGCATAGCGCCTAGACCGTTGGCCGATTTTCATGAAATTTGGCACAAAAGTAGTTCGTAGCATAGGGGTGAGCACCTTGAAACGATTTTTCGGAAATTCGATTTTGTTCTTTTTCTATTCCAATTTTAAAAACATTTTACCGAGCATATTATACTTACGAGGACGAGCAAATTATCATAACGTGGACGAGCAAATCAACATAACGTGGACGAACAAATTATCATAACAGGGGCGAGTAAATTGGCAAGAAATTCATCATCCATTATTTGTAAATATACAGGCGAACCAAATGACCTTTTAATTTTCTACTACGGGCAAAGCCGTGCAGGTACCGCTATTACTTGAAAAAAAGAAGTACTGTTTAATGTTAGATTATTGGGACTGAGCAACAACATTAATTGATAGTTTTCAAGGCACCACGGGGGCAGACGTTTTCAATTTGCCGAATTTAACTCCAGATTTCTCCGAATGATGGTAATTTTGCCGAATGGTGCTCCAAATGCTGCCGAATCGTCAGATAAAATTTGCGGAATGTAGAAATTTTTGGAAGATCACAATCAGGAGTCCTGGTCACAATGACCTCCCGTTCCCGTAATCCCTGTCGGGGCGCCCCCGCCCCCAAGGGGATAAGGATTTGGTAGTTAGGGCTGTTGAACACTGTAGCGGAAATAGTTTACTGCATGTGTCCAGGGAAGAAGAAATCAACTCTTTATTTTATGTGGGGCCGTCGGACTATTGACTACACAGACTTTTCAAACCAAACATCAACTTAAACAAACTTTTTTTTTCGTTTTGCCAGTTACGAATTTACAGGTTTGGGAGCCTGTTGCAATGCATTTTTGGAGAGGCCCTTTTGAATTTCACAGAAATATGTAAAACTTTTCAACGATGCATTTTTGTATCCCCTTTGGTTGCCCCTGTGGTCCTGGATAGAAGGGGGGGGGGGACTCGCAGTTGGGGGGGGCGATATTTGCGTCATGAGTTAGTCATTAATTATCCAAATCTAAAAATAAGACAGTCATTCTTGAAAAGTAAAGATTCGTAAGCAATTTAATTCTAGTTAGAAGTCTGAGCATAATTTGTATAGAAACTGACAGGAGCAGGGCTCCAGCACTTCTTTTCAGTTTTAAGCAAGATTTAACATTTTAGGCAAAAATCAGGCAACTTGAAGGCTGAGGGGACTATTAAGCTCCTGCACTTCTTTTGGTAGAAATTAAGCGATGGCAGCTTTGTCTTTTTCCTTTTCTTAATTTCCAGCCGTTAATGCAAATGTCTCAGGAAGCGAGGCGCTAATGATGGTCAAGATTGCATTTGTTAACATTCATTTTCCTGATGGAAAATCAAGGGCTTGGAACAAGCGGAAGCGCTTCTGACATTCGAAGATTTGATGAGATCTGGCTTCTCTCCAGCATTTGTTTAATCTCAGTAGCATCATTTATATCCATTGGTAAAGAGGCATAACTATGAGTTAACTTCTTTCTAGAATTTGCATGAGAAAAATTATCGAGTTCTGTCATGTCCAAGACAAGGGATGACCTTGTGGTAATTAAATTCGTTTCATCCTGAGAAGGGATAGTTTCCCCTTCAAATAAGCAGAAGAAAGTCGAGATGATGACAGATGATTTTTGATTTTGGCAGACGATAGTGTGTCCCTAATGTGGGACGAAGGAAAATTCGACCCTAATAAGGAGTAGATTTACTGAAATATTTCTTCCAAACCTTTCAGATAGGGTTACCAGGGTTGCTAAATTCAAAAGTTTCGAATGCGGTGCAGACTAAAGCTTGACCACGGAGAGATGACGAATGACCTTGAAGCGGAAGCATTATTTGTACAACTTTTAATAGATATTTTTTATTCTTTTGTAATACTTAGGATTAGCAAAAACATACGCCATTTACTACTCGACGCTTTCTGGCTGATTCTACCTATTACAAATCCTCATCGATTTAACGTTAACTATTCCCATTCCCTTGATATTAGTTAAATCGAGGTTATAGGTATTTCCATATATGTGGACGTAGTTTTTGTGGTTTTTCAACACAATGTGCGTTGAGTATAATACCCTGGACCATTAAAATGCGTTCAGAATATCAATACTCAAAATGTGTTCTTTGAAATTTGGAATGCGACCTCAAACCCAATGGCAGTGGTTCTATAACCGAATTAATTTATTAAAAATTAACTTATTTTTGTTCTAATTTTAATTAACATGTTTGCATAAATCCTCTACTATGAGACGAAAAAATGCTCGCAAAAATTAGAATTAAATATCCATAGAAACCCCTGTTTTTTGCATGAGATAAAATTTGTTCCAAGGTAATTAGAACGTGATTTATAATTGTTTTTAACAATTTTCGTGCTAAAATGTAAGCAATTCTTCAATTAAAATTTCAATGTTGATCACGATCGTTGTCGAACAATGTTTTTTTTTTATTAAAATTAGTTTTTAAGCTTTCAGATTAGCATTATCTTCAGTTTTTAAAGCAATCTTTACATAAATAACAGCCAATGATTGAGTAACCCGCGTACTTTAACAATGAAACTTGCGCCACGGTATGATAATCAGATAATATGTTTTGGTAAAGTTTATCATGCAGGGAAAGGCTTTCTTGTGCCCAGACTGAACTCGATCCGGTAACTGAAAAGTTTTATTGGCAAGACAGTCATTTTAGGAGAATGTAGAAACGAAAACAATTACCGCTATCTACTGGAGTTTAGGGTTAATCCACTGGTGTTAGGGTTAAAATTTCAACTATCAAAATATCATCAAACCGGCAATGGCTTCGTTCAAATGTAGAAGCAATTTTCACCCGTCACATACCTTGACCCTTCTAGTATAAATATAATACTGTTCCACACACGGGGAACAAACTTGACCTAAGTATAGGCTTGCCAGATTTCTGAAATATTCAACCAGGACACCCCCCCCCCGCCCTCCAGAATCGTGAGTATTCAAAAAGGTACACAGTCTTGGCTGGTTTTTAGGGTGTTTTATAGGGCAGTTCATTCTTAATGCTATGAATAAATGGTGACTAATTACACAGACAGGGGCGTAGCTAAGGGGGGGTTTTGGGGACAAAACCCCCCCCCGAAAAGTTAGTCTCAAAAAGAGAAAAAGAAGAGAGAAGAGAAAGAAAAAAAAAGAAGAAAAGGAAAAAATTCCAAGCGATTATATATATATATATATATATATAGATATATATATATATATATATAAGAGAAGTCCCCCCCCCGAAAGTCGGATCTAGCTACGCCACTGTACACAGACCTACATGTTTTTTGGTGTTTTGAATTTGATAAGTGTCCTTAGCTAAGACGAGTACGCTGAATCTGAATAGGAATTTGGTTTGAGCCCATCACGTCAAGATTTTTCACAAAATTGAAAACACCTTATGAGATATTTTGTACTGAAGCAAAAAACTACCTTATTTACATTTCCTAAATTGCATTGAAATTACTTCTCTTAAATGTCTTACCGCCAAGAAAACCAAATGTCGGCCACCATCAAAATCAAATATCCACCGCCAAGAACGACGAAAGAAAATAAACACCAGACCCGACTGAGGACAGCTTGCACGACAGAACAAGTTGGGTTTTTCACCCCTCTGTATCTCAGCCCCATGAAGATCCCCGCAGTTGATTTTTGGTATACTTTATTCAAGTGCCCCTGACGAAGCCTTGATACATCGCTTAAAAATGTTTTAGTTTAATGTTATGTTTATTTCATTTCAGTAGCAATTTTCTTTTTCGTTTTCGCATCTGTCGAAGTCTACTTGACGGCATTGGCAGTTGTTTACGAAATAGTGAGAGTCGGTTGTTTGGTAGCATCGAGTTGTGATTTGTTTTCTGAGGCGTCATCTTTTCTTTATCTTTACTAATAATAAAGCTGAATGTCCCTCCGTCTGTCAGGATCTCTGTGACGCCTATAGCGCCTAGGCCGTTCGGCCGATTTTCATGAAATTTGGCACAAAGTTAGTTTGTACCATGGGGGTGTGCACCTCGAAGCGATTTTTCGAAAATTCGACGTGGTTCTTTTTCCAATCCAATTTTAAGAACAAAAATATCATAAGATGGACGAGTAAATTACGAAATTATCATAACGTGGAACCGTAACATGGGTACAAGCCAATTGGCGAGAAAAATCACCATACATTATTTGTAAATATACAGGCGAACCAAAAGACCTTTTAATTTTCTATTACGGGCAAAGCCGTGCGGGGTACCACTAATAATGTCATAAAGAAAGTGTAAAAACAGTGCTGATACATTTTGAAACGTGTGTGGTGATTTAACGATAACAATTGGCTAGGACATTTTTTTAGAAAGTCTTTTTTAATTTTAATCCCGTTGTAAAAATCCTTAAAAGCTAGTCCGATATTAATTTTACGCATCAATGTTCAAATAGGAAAGTAATTACTCTAAATATTCCTTCACGGTTAGTTATTTTTTGACTTTTTTGGTCATCTATAATTAAATTTATCTTTTTCCGGGACACCGGGATTTTGTTTGAAAACCAGGATTGCCCCGGTCAAACCGGGACGTCTGGCACGCCTGCCTCAGTAGGAATTGAATTTATTTATTTATTTATTTTATTTAAATTATTTGCTTTTCCTTCAGTTTAAATTTCGCATGAAAACCATTGCACCAGTCACTTAATACGATGTTGTACTAGTTTCTTTGCCTAATTCCATCGGCTGCGTTTCTCGGAATGTCACGTCATTGACCGTGATCTATCGTCTGCTGAAAACATATCGACCCATTTCTGTTATTTTCTTCCGTGTCGTCGTTTGCGCATGGCGTGAAAAAAAAAGAATTGTCACGCAGACGATCACGAATCGGGATCGTCATTAATGTTTCTGACTGTGCAGTTTTTCAGCTTAAGGAATAAAGCCTATTTATGTATAATAATAAGCAAGGATTACATCTGGAAACATGTGTTTGCTCTTACGGCCTTTACTTATCAAACAATCAGCACCCTCGTTTTTTTTTTCTTATCAGATAACATCTAACAAATGGGCGCGCTTTTGGCCGTATATTAACCTGAATAATCTGCACGACTTCCCCGATTAGAACAACTGATTGACCTCCATTTTATTTTCCAAATGATACAAATTATTTGAAAAGGGAAGGGATTAATGAAGTGGGAAGGAATAATTAGAGATGCACAGAATAAGCACAAGCACATTATCCTATTACCCATTAATCGGTATGAGATAATCGGCAAATTACACACAATAAATGATGATTTTCTCCCTTTACAATTTCTCCATCACTTTTTTAAATTATGATTTCTGTTTTTCAGAATTTAGGATAATTAATTAATAGTTTATTTTTAATGAGAGGCGATTTGTTTTTCTCTATTTTCATTTCTTAAAAGTAGAGATGCGCGGAATATTCGGTCGGTATTCGGCATACTGAATATACGGCAGACAAACCGAATAATAAACAAATATAAATGTTCAAAAGTTGATAAACAAGCACTTTCTTTTCCAACGAATGCAAGTTACTATTTTGTACCAGAGTACAGAATTAATTCAAACTGTTACTCGTTTAATTTTATCACATTCAAAGTAATTTAAGTGCAAGAAAAAAACTCAGATGTTAAATTATTATTTTTTTGCTTTTCTTTAATCTTATGAGACATTTAGCGAAACTATGACAAACTCATTTGAATATGACACCCTGAAAAAAAAAAAAACTTTCTTTAATTGATGGCATAACTTGTTGCCATGATTATCAGTAATCAAATCATATACAATCAGAAAAGAAATTAATTCTCCATTTATGCAGATCGACAGGTAAACATAAACTAAATTAACCATTTATAATATAATTTGTTTTTGTTCTTTGAATGAGTTATTTTAAATTAATACATATATTTAATGTAGATAAATTTACAATGGTAAATAAAAGTGCAAAATTTAATATTTTCCATTTTAAATTCGCATAAATTTCAATTACATATTAACATTTAAAATATTTTAAATAAATGTTTGGTGTCGAATATTCGGTTTTAACTGTAACCGAATATTCGGAATTCGGTAAAATATGGTATTCGATGCATCCCTACTTAAAAGTATAATATCAGGGATTTTTCAACCCCTGGGCCTGTGGACCGACAACGGTGCAACGATTCGTGGACTAATATTCCAACGGTTCGTGGACTATAGAAGATGTTTACCCCTGCGCCTTTAAAAAAAAATCTTTAAAATTTTGTTTTTTATCTTTAATAAAAGTTTTAAGTTCTAGGATTCATAATCTTGTCTTTGAAAGTTGAGTATGACACTTGAGTATGTTTGCATTTTTAAAAAAAAATCTGTGAGATATTTTTAAATGTTTTATATTCCTGTAACTTTTCCTCTAGTTCACAAATGATAATATAAATGGTGTAATTGACTTATATAGCAGTTCTTTAATATTAAGGGAAGTTTGCTGTTAGAACGAAAGAAGGAAGAAAACACAGTAAGAGAGAGAGATATCTGAGAAATGTTCTGAGAAATTTTTATCGGTCCGCGGACCAAATGAGGTTCAGGAGAAACGCAGTAAATAGTTGATTAGTGACCACCCACAAATAAGAATCATGCTTTGATGGGGAGGGGGGTTCAAGAAAGAGTGACTCTTTATAAGGGGAGTGAGGGGGTAAAAAGATTATTTTCCATGAAAATATGTTATAAAAAACACCAACATTTTGCAAGGCCCCCGATTTTAACCAAAAACGACATTTGAAGTTTAAAAAAATACATAAATTGCATGCATTTCTTCTAATTTTAAAACTTAGAACAGGATCAACCTCTTCGACTCTACGCCCCTCTACTAACGCTAACATGACCCCACCACCCATTAAGTACAATAGGAAACTGTTAAGGTAACTAGAGCTAGTTTTAAGGTAAAAATCAAGATAATTTCACACATAAAATTTAACTTTATCACACAAAACTTAACACACGTGTTTCTGCGTACAAGGAACGTCTTTTTCAGTGCATAAAATGTGAGCTAAAGAATATAAAGACATTCGACGAAAAAAATCCGACTTTTGTCGGATGCCTTTAAATCCACGAGCTCACATTTTGTGCATTGAAAATGGAATTCCTTGTAACGCCAAAATACGTATCTGCTGTGTTCCTGCACTGTGCTTTTAACGTTGTTTTATTTCCTTTTATTAAAAAATAAGCAAAGGTTTTTTTTATTTCTTATAACTAGTTTTTGTTTGTAGCAAAAATCCTTTTTTAATATAAAAATTCCATATTTTCTATACCTACCTTTTTTGCACAATTTTTAATAAATAATTTTGATTAACTTTGGGGACATTAAAATAAAGATTTATGCCATTGAAGCATTACAAACTTCATTATTCTGAAAATTTAAATTTGACTTGTAAATTTGAATTGTAAATATCAGAATATTATATATGCTTGCGCTTTTTTTTTATAAATTTTAATACCTGTCTTCGACAATATTCAATTTTTTGCAACTACTCGGTATTGGCCGAGTATCTGATCGAAATTCGGCCGAGTACCGAGCACTCGGCAAATTGGCCGAGTACCGAGTAGTTACCGAGTACTCGGTACGTCTCTTAAGAACCGATGTTTTAGGCGAAACTCAGGTTATTTACGTGTAAAAATACGTTGTGGGGCTGCATTTCCTTTGCTAGAAATTAAGTCCTGTATGTAGTACAAAACAGCGACAAGTTTTTCGTGGCAAACCCTGTGTAAGAAATTATATGCTCAACGCGGTTACATTGCGTAACGCGTGACAGGGATCCCAAGATTAATAACTGGGATCTCCATTATAGCGTAATGGGGCTTTCCGCGATTGCCTACTGCGCAGATGCATGAGAGCGCCTGAGTTCATGTGGCTACAGACAGTCGTGAAGGCATGACTGGATAAAACCTCCTGACCGAGTAACGGGATAACTTTATGGCATATCTCTTGACCGCTGTTTGGGAAAAAGGGCAAATTGGCTGCCCATCATGTATATTGTGTCAGTGAGTAGAAAATAAATTAGTTGTGTGTGTTGCGAACATAGTCTCTTCAATTCGCTCCCTCTCGAAAAGTTGATTTATGGAAAATGTTGAAAAAGAAGAAGTGGCGAAGGTCCTCTTCACCTTGTGCGTTGTTTTTTAAGGAATGTGAGAGAGCGAGCACTGATCTGATAAATATCTCCCTCCATTCCTACGGAGATAACTAAATTCTGTTTATGTATTCGGATAGATAAAAACTAACATAAATTGCAGCGAACTACTTATTGATTATTCTTCCGTACTTAAAGCGTATACTATAAACATCTTACGGAAAACTTGACATGGGTTCAAATAGCAGTCCTAACTGTTCCTCGAAGGCGAAATGGATTGCAATCATTTATGGCCCTAACCCGACGTTTCTTCAGACATAAAATGAGATTAACTTAGCACTTTAATACATAATAGCTACTTTGACGTAACATTAAATGAGGGTTTTATCAATAAATGCGTTTTTTTTTTATTGGTATAAATTGTTACATGTTTATTAGTAGGGAATGTGACTGTGGGGCAAAGTGAAATGGTGAAAAATTTCATATGGTTTTTAGCGCCACCTATTTAGTAATACTTTGACTATGTAGTAACACATATGTAATCTGTTCCAGTCAAGAAAAATTACCTCTCAAAATCAAAGAACCTTCATATAATCCTTCTAATGATCGAGTAACCCGCTAGTTTCAACAATGAAACTCGCGCCGCGGCATGATCATTTGATAATATATTTTGGTAACGTTTAACATGCAGGGAAAGGCTTTATCGTGACAAGGCTGAACTCGATCCGGTAATTCAACTGTTTTACTGGTAAGACTGTGTCATTTCAAGGGAGTTAAGAAACGAAAAAATGGTCAACAATGAACGCTACCTACTGGAGTTGAGGGAGAGTTGTCTACTGAAGTTACATTTCAAACAGGCAATGGCTTCGTTCAAATGTAGAAGAGTAGAAGCAATTTTCACCCGTCGCACCTTGACGGTCGACTTTCTAGTATGATAATAGTATCTATAGTGCATTATTTTATTAGGATACTGTACGTGCCGTACTAAGTTATGTCCCTCTTTCCCATTGATCATTGATTTTGCATCGTAACAGTATTTTATCTTTACTAATAATAAAGCTGAATGTCCCTCTGTCCGTCTAGATCTCTGTGATGCGCATAGCGCCTAGAGCGTTCGGCCGATTTTCATGAAATTTGGCCTAAAGTTAGTTTGCAACATGGGGGTGTGCACCTCTAAGCGATTTTTCGAAAATTCGATGTGGTTCTTTTTCTAATCCAATTTTAAGAACAAAAATATCATAAGATGGACGAGTAAATTACGAAATTATCATAACGTGGAACCGTAACATGGATACAAGCCATTTGGCGAGAAAATTCACCATACATTATTTGTAAATATACAGGCGAACCAAAAGACCTTTTAATTTTCTATTATGGGCAAAGCCGTGCGGGTACCACTAGTGTTGTACTTTTATTTTAAAAAACTGAATAAAACAGCTTTTTAAAATAAATACAAATAAAAATTCCGTTCTTGATGTAAGAAATGGCAATGTATAGTTAAGGAATGGTTTAAAACAGTTTTAGGTGATGTTTACAAGTGTCTAAAATAATTGGGTATGTTTATAAAAGTATTTACACGTACCCTTTTCCACAACGCGAAATTTCAACTTACGCGAGGGGCCTTGGAACGCATCCCTCGCATAAGTCGGGACTCGACTGTACAAGCAATTTTCAAAAATAGATATTCACATTGTAATATTTTGTGCTAAGTCAAAAATTATATTAGGGATTTTTTGATTAAAGTTCTAGTTATTAACGTTTGAAATATTAATTGAGATCTACGAATATTCTGTGCAGTATTTATTTTTTTAATATTAAGCTGCTTTGTTTTTTAAATGCTTTGTACAGTTAGTGAAGTGCAATCGGGGCAAAGTGAAATAGTTCCTTTCATTTACTTATTCAATCGTTTATCAAATTACTTAGGTATTAATTTCTTAATTGTTTCTCATTCACGTTCATTCATTTAATTATTCTCTTAAATTTATTCATTAATTCACTTATTTTCTTTCTCGTTCACTATTTTATTCGCTCATTGATTTTTCTCATATATTCACTTATTTATTTATTTATTCGTTTATTGTTTCATTTCCTTTTTATTTGTTCACTAGCAGTACCCGCACAACGATGCCCGTGCTAAAAACTTAATGGAAGTCCGTTGAATAAAAAAAATTGACGCCCCCTCCTCCTCTAATCTGAAATAATCATTTTTCTTTGTATAAAATGCGTACACACCTTTTCAAAAAAAAAAACTATTTAAGTTTCTTTGGAATTTAAAACTTTTCGTCAAATCATTAAATTAGATTTACAGTTGCTTTAAAACTCTATTTAGCGAGTGAAGCACTGCAATTTAAAATATTTTGCTAAATAAACAAAAAAAGGCATCAAATAATATCTTTCAAGTGTAAAAATAGTTCCGCAACTCTATTGTTTATCGCCAAACTCGCCCAGCAACCACGCTCTCATAATCCATCCGTCTAACAAAAAAAAAAAAAAAAAACGGTAGAACATTTTAAAATCATCGTCAGAAAAAAAGAAGAAAATGTCGTACATTTCACTCGGATAAAAACAAATCAAAAGTTTCTTTTCTTCCAAAACAAATCGCCAAAACAATGAATTACATTTACGGTTGCTTTAAAGCAATAAACCTAGACTGAACTGCTCAGCGACCACGCTACCGGAACCCAACCTTTTTGCGAGTGAAGCGGATGTTTTTTCTTTGGCAATAATAAATGTTTCGCCAAACAAACAAAAAGCTATAAAATCACATTAACAGTAGCTTTCAAATCTTTATATATTAAGAGCTGCGTTGCCTGACTTTGCCCGGTCTGCCTTGAGAATAAAAATTGTGTCAAGTGACATATATTCAACAATCAGGCTTAAATAAAAGAAAAAAAAACACCATGCAAAATTACCCTTCCAGACAATGACGACAGATATTAAAATACTTTTAAGAAATTAAAATGCGAAAGATAGATTTTAAAAGTGTAACAATGGAAACATGAAATAAAATAAGTTTGAGATATTAAATGAAAAATAAAGAAATAAACAATGAATTCAAAAAGCGTAACCGTGGAAATGCGAAAATAAAATGGTTGACAACTTGAATCAAAATGACATGTTTCGAAATTGATTTAAAAACGCTTGTAACTTTTTTTCCTTTGGAGATAGAAGCTAATTTTTTCGACCATAGGTCGAGAGAGATCTGGAGTAAAAAATGTCGCTTTTTCCAATGGTGTCAAAAAGAAAACTGTGGGACAATTCCTTCACTTTTTATTGATAGATTTAATAAAGAAAGTAGTGCCTAAATTTCAGCTAAGCCTAAAAAAGTTCGAACTAAAAATGCAAATTACTCCCGCCGTAATTAAGTTAGAGCATTGAAACAAATTGTTTAAAACGCGGAAAATTCTACCCTTTTCAGCGATACATAATATTAATATGTGCAAGTAATTTTTCACCCGTGATAAAACTATTTTGCTGTTAGCCTAATTTTTGCCGAATGGAACTCCAAATTTCGCCGAATGGTGATAATTTTGCCGAATGGAACTCCAAATTTTGCCGAATTGTCAGATAATAGTTGCCGAATAAGGAAATTTCTGGAAGGTCAAAGTGCCCCTTGCCCTCTCAAGGGTGCGCCCCTAATCACGAGGGTCGGCCGCCCACACGCTTTTCCAGCCCTAAAAGCTTTTGTTTTTGTTTCAAGTGTTGGTAGACGCATAAATCAAAGAGGAGAGCTGTGGAATGAGACTAATTGGTTAAGTTTTTTCGCGATGAGTGTGTAGTGGCAGTCACCGGAATAACAATAGGTGTATTGTGAAGGCAGGGGACTTTTTTTGTTTACTTTCAATGAGAGGTGTATGTGTTTTTTTGCGGTATGTAGATGATGAATCAATAACAAAGGCTTCACCATAGGGGGGGGGGGGAATCCACGGGGTACAAAAATTGAAACTTCGATCGGTCATTTCTCACGGGACCATTCCATTCGTTTCGAACAGTAAATGAGAGAAAATAACGAAAAGGATGAAATATCATTGACATTCAAAAATTTAAGGAGAGGGCAGTGTCTCGTGTGTTCTAGTGGTTAGGGCCGTTGACTTTTCATCCAGATCTTCCGATGGCTCGGTCTCAGACAAAGGTCAGCAGAAGATACTACGACTTCTCCCTCTGCTGTGTGGCAATCCTTAAAGGGTTCGCGCTAAAAGATAAAGGAGTTGTTGGAGAAAAAGCACTGGTCAATACACAAGATAAAACAAACAAATGCGCGCGCACATAAATGACTACATTGTTTCTAAGGCAGTAGGGGGAAGGGATTTCAAAAAAAACAAAACAAAAATCCCGTAAAGATGAAGACAAAATTCCTCAAGAATTCCGCATTAGAGTAGGGCATAGGGCAATAGTCCCCAAAACATGCATCAGAATAAGACCAACTGTCTTTTAACTTCCTGATCGGATAAAACGCAATAATCCTCAGAAATTCCCGTAAGAGTGAAGGCAATCGTCTTTTGAAATTAGCGTTAGTACAAAAACAATAGTCCCTGAAAACGTCCAGTTGATTAAAGACAACGATCCCTAAAAACCACCACAAGAATAAGAACACCTCCTAAAAAAATACTACCATCTAGTTTCGCCACTGCTTGTCCCTTCACGAACTTTCAGTCTGGATTTAAACATGTCCATATTTATAGAACAATTACTAAATGGAAGGTTGTTAATCATATTACTGTAATTACAAACAATAAATGTCACGGCACAACTCAGAAAAGGCAATGGAAATTTAAAAAAACAATACTTAAACTTCAATTTAGTCGTTTTCGAATTTAATCACATTTTACACACTGAACATTTAGTGTTCCAAAAATGTGCTGGTTGGCTGGTTGGAAAAATAACGAGCTGATGTGTGCATCACATGACTTCCTTTTACTCCAATTTAAATTCATTTCCCCGTTACTGGCAATTTTAATGCGATTCAATAGTTTACTCTTTAAATATCACCAACAGTGGCCAAATTGAAATCAGATTTAAGAAAAAAAAAAAAATCTCCGAATTCGTCGCCAACTTGGCGACAAAAAGGCCAAGGCGACCAAAAAGACTGCCAATATATCGCCAAGTGTGCGCCAAATTATAACACCACCTGAGTTTACATCGAAAATAACAATGATTTCCCCCCAAAAAGGGGCAAAAGACCCCTTTAGAAACACCCGAATGCAACCGAAAGGGGAGGTGCACAACTAGACTCCACTAGGTGTCTACGCACCAAATTTCAACTTCCTAGGACTTACCGTTCTTGAGTTATGCGACATACTTACGCACCTCCGCACATACATACGTACATACAGACGTCACGAGAAAACTCGTTGTAACTCACTCGGGAATCGTCAAAATGGATATTTCGCGTGTATATACGTTCTTAGACACTTATTCACGTATGGTCGGGTCGAAAATAAAACTCAATATTCATTCGGGAGTGAGTAAGTGGAAATTAAGGTCGATTTTTGAGTAAAAATTTTTTTCTCGAATACAATACTTCCTTTTTTGTAAAAGGAAGTAAAAAAAAAACCTCTGAAGCGATAGAAAGCAAAGATATTTGGTGCCTAAGAATGGCTGCCTCTGGTGATCTCGAAAGGGAATTAATTGCTTCCAAACGAAAAAAAAAAAGAAATTTGAATTTTGACATCTTGAATTCAAATTATGTTGTTCGCAATCACGAATCATAGCCACACGGGGCTATGTGTGTTTGTGTGTAGGGGGGTATGTGTATCTGTGCGTAGGCATGTGTGTTTGTGTCTTTGTGCTGGCATAAGTGTATGGGTAGTTGTGTGTATGAATGTGTGTGGGGGGGGGTATGTGTATGTGTGTATAGGCATATGTGTCTGTGTGCAGGCATGACTGTGTGGTAGTTGTGTGTATGTGTATGTTTTTGTGTGTGTGTGTAGGTGTCTGTATGTATGCATGAATGTGTGAGTAGTCAGGGGTCTGTCCAGGATTTTTCACAGGTTCCGTTTTTTGTGAAAAATAAAATAATTTTGTGAAAAGTGAATTAATTTTGTGAAAAATCAAATAATTTCGCAAAAAAAAAAAAAAATTAATAATTGTTAAGTCGAAATTTTAGAATTTAGAGCGGGCACAAACTGCATCATTTAAACTTAAAGGTAGAGTGTTTTCCTCTTCTATGTTGAGAATATAATTCTGGGGTGTTATTCTAGTATTTGGCGGGGCGGGGGGGGGGGGGCGGCATCGCTCCCTCAAGTAGCAATATTTTTCTACCATTCTACATTATGTTAAATTATACTAGAAATATTTCTGTGCAACATTTAAAATAAGTGTAACAAAAAAAATAAATAAATAAATAAATAAATAAAATTTAGACGAGGGGGGGGGGAGGGGTTCAGCATTTAACTTTTTGACCCAAGACTCTTAAAAAAGCACAGAATTTCGTTTAAAACTTATAAATTTCGTGAATTTAACAAAAATAAAAAGAGATTTAATTTGTTTACTTCTTAACAAAACAGACTAAACATCAAAAATTCAAAAAATCGGAATCCCATAGCAGATGCAAAGAGATCGCAATTCTCTAAGTGAAGGAATCAAAGGCATAAAAATGGCTTGTAAAAGAAATATTTTTTATTAATTATTTTTAAATTGCATTTCAGAGTCCTATGATATTAATATCTGTGGACACAGTTAAAGCAAAAATAAAATTAAACCATTGATTCAGCATTTTAATTTTTGACTCATAAAAGAAAATGGAATTTTGCTTTAAAAACTTGAAATGCGTGTTCTAACAAAAATAGAGGTGTTTCATTTATTTGCATCTTAATAAACGAAGTTAACTTGAAAAAAGAACAAAACATGATTCTTATATCGGATGTTAAAAGATTGTATTTTTCAAAATGTAGACATTTAAGAAAAAAAAAGGCAAGTAAAACAGTTTATTTAACGGAAATCATTCTTGTTAGCATTGAAAAATCAAACCCATATAATTTTCTCCCATAATAACAGTTAAACATCGTACAGCACCATAAAAACACAAATATTGACAAGCTGGTGAGATGATGAGAATATTTTCTAATCAAGTCGTTGTAAAGGTTGGCAGACGCTAAATGGCGATAATTTTGAAGTTGGTAACCCTATCTGAAGCGATCATATTTTTTCCCACCCTTCCCTTTGCAGTTCTAATTTCATTTCGCTGATATATATTATTATTGTTTATTAAATCATCAGCCTCTGCGAGAAAAGTGCTTACCAAAGCTTTTTCAGAAAAGTTTACAACACCACTGCTAATTAGCAGTGATAAAACAAACAAAATTATTTAAAACTAAACTTATTTTCAGCTGTAAATTTCTTTCCAAGAAACAAATAACAAGCATTATATTTATTTGGTGGCAGTAGCAATTTATCACTTGCAGTAGCATCACAAGAGTACCGATTTTTTTTTCTTTGCAAAACTAGCAGATTTTGTATAAGCTGATCCCTCTAATTCGACTTTAAAAAAGGTTTAAAAAATTATCGGTTTAATACGCGTTATTTTGATTTCAGATTTGCTCTTTCAATAAACAATTTGTGAAAGATTTGTTTTTGTTTATCAGAATTTTGTGAAGGGTCCGTTTTGGTTGATCGGGATTTTGTGAAAGGTCCGTTTTGTTTGATCTGGAATTTGTGAAAGGTCCGTTTTGGTTGATCGGATTTTTGTGAAGGGTCCGTTAACGGACCCAAATATCCTCTGGCCAGACCCCTGGTAGTTGTGTGTGTGTATGTGTGGATGTTTTTGTGTGTGTGTGTATGTGTAGGTGTCTGTATGTATGCGTGTGTGTATGTGTGTGTAGGTGTATGTTGTGTATGTGTTTGTGTGTATGTGTGTGTGTGTGTGTGTGTAGTTGTGTATGTATGCGCGTGTGTGTAGGACTTGGATGCAACCTGGAGGCGGCTTTCGCTAGAGGAACAGCATCGTGAGGACCCGGTCGACGGTGATGCTGCAGAGGGTGCTGGCGGGAAAATAAAATCATAGGAACGCCAAAAACAGTCAAGTGAGAACAATGAGCAATCGTGATTGCTCAAAAAAAGCTTGAATTTTGAGATCTTAAATTCAAATTACATTTTATTTTTTGAGCAATCACGATTGCTTATTGTTCTCATTTGACCGTTTTTGGTGTCCGTGCCTTTTTCAACTTGGACCGGAAGCCTTTGCAGCACCACCGCCCACCGTCCTCTGATGGCGTCGCGTCGCGGCTGCTCTGGTTTGGAGCTATCCGCTTCTCCTGGTCGGAGGCGTCCATGTCCTACACACACGCACGTTCACACACATACACACACACACACGACTTCACACACAAACACTCACACACGCCTACGTGCATGCACACAGGTCTACGCACACACACAACTATGCACAAGTAATTGCCCAGGAGGAGAGGCAGGCTTGGGGGGGGGGGGGCAGGAGCCGTTTCTAGAAACAATAACTTCAATGAGTAGGGTCCTGTCTCAGTTCGTGATTGCGAAAAACATAATTTGAATTCAAAATTTCAGAATTCAAATTAATTTTTTCTTTTTTTTTTTTGCAATCACGGATAGCGATAGGACCCTACTCGTTGGGTTTCTTGTTTCTGTTAATGGCTTTTATCTCAACCATAATTTGAATTCAAGACGTCAGAATTCAAATGAACGCCAGGGGCTGGATGCTGGGGACTGGGGACTGTTCTCGTGCGAAAAGGGTTGTGTCAAGTCGAGAAGATTCCGAGGCACGTGGACGCCTGCATATATATGCATTATAAGCTTAGAAAAATAAAATTAAATGTGGGGAAGTCATTTAACGGTCAAGTGAAAACAATAAGCAATTCGTGATTGCTCAGAAAAGGGGGAGGTCCAGCAAACCGGATAATCGAGGCTCCGGTTAAAAGTGTTACAGATGGTAGACTTTTCGGCATGTCCGTGTTTGATACTTTTCTCTCCCAGCAAGCAAGCAGGCATGAAGAGCATTCGCGTTATCACTTCACTTCGTTCCCTGTAAACGGAAGAGCCTTCTCCTATTACGCGTGGGCGGTACTACGTATTGAGTGGCTCTGTGAACAGGATCACATTTTCTTCAAAGCAAAAGCGTTTGCTTTTTTTTTCTGCCCATTTTCAAGAGCGCTTTATGACGTCAGACGCAGGAAAAGCGGAAGAAAAACGTTACTGAAATGAATAATTATTAAAAATGAGATTAATAAACTCAGACATCCAAAAATTTGATTTGTACTCGAAATCTCAGTGTCGAATCTTTTTACCTATATGTATATCACAAGCAATGTATGTAACCAAGAGCTCCCCAACGCAGTTGGGGGGGGGGGGGGGCTTTAACAAAGGGTAACTTCTGGCTGCACGAGTGATGAAAAAGGAATTGGTGACGTCTAGGCTGCGCTAGTGATGTATTAGACTGCACTCTGTCTAGAATTTCTTTAGGGGAGGTAGATTACTGTCTTCCCACGGTTGTTGTGGAATTGGCAAATTGCCAATTTATACGAGTCTATCTGAATGAGGGGCAAAAGAAAAAACACCATGTACGTGTTTCGGTCATTTCAATGTGACTCTGCTTAATTTAGAGGCACATCTGAATGTTTACTGACAAATTGGCAAATCCAAGTAAATTAATTGCACGTTATTTTTGTATTTAACACACTTTGTGAATTTTGGCTAATTGTGTAATTTATGGTTGTACTGTGATTAGCAGCTTTTCAATTAACAAATGGCTTCTCCTCAAAAAATAAAACCCACCGGGAGAGGGAGGCGACTTCCAACCTTCTCCCTTCTGTGTGCCTCTATGTATTCAGACACATTACGCACACACATCTCTCTCTCTCTCTCACACACACACACACACACGCGGTTGCATTAATATGAACCCGCTGTCTTGTTTTATCTCCTGGGTCTATCTGATCGGTCAATTTGCAAACCACATACCTCGTGATTCAATCAAGAACAATTGGCAAAAAAATGGACCGTGGTGGCCTGGTCGGTAAGGCATCGGACTTGTGTCCGGAGGGTCCCGGGTTCGATCCTCGCTGGTCGAACGTCCACCGTCGTCATTAATGTTCACTGGGCGACGGACGTTAAATATGCTCGAGGTCACAATGTCCTCCAAGTGAACCTATACCTCTGTGGGTGCTAGACCAGAAAGTTACTCGTCTTCTGGTCTGGTTTTAAATAATCGAACTGTCCGTAGATGGTGCTGCCATCTATCGTGTTGTCAGAGCCAAATCGGACTTCCGTCTAGAAATAGACGCTGGATTAAAACGGAAGCATTAACCCCTCCGTCTTAAAATCGAGTACCATTGCTACTCGGGCTCGGGTATTAGTAACAACAACAGCACAAGTGGCAAACAACAAAAAAGTCTCACAGACTGTGCGTTTATGAGGGGTCGTGCTGGCCCGATCGGTAAGGCGTCTGATTCGTAACTGGAGAGTCCCGTGTTTCATTCCAGCCGGTCGAAATTCCTCCTTGTTCGTTAATGGTGACTGGGGTACGTTAATTATATTCGTCATCATAAGTTCTCTAAGTTTCCAATTCCGAATCAATGCCTCTGGTGGTGATCGTTCAAGGGCTTGCTCACCTCCTGGCCTGGATAAAAAAAAAAAAAAAAAGAAAAGAAAAGAAACAGCTCTCTTCATTGTCCCGTCCAACCGGTTAAATGACGTTTAGTGGTAGATACGGGGTCCCTGGAGTGTAGCGTAGGGTGTGTTTGTTGTTTGCAAAGTACTGAAACTGGGGAGGGACGGAAAAAATGTTGATAAATTTGATTTTATAACTAAGCGTGCGTACTACGACTTGCCTTGCACTTTTTTTTGCGATTTATCGTACGAATTATCCTGTCAGTTCTAACGTAATTCATATGAATTTCGTACGAACATTTTCGTATCGGTGTTTTATTTATAAAAATACATATTTTGAAGCGACTCGTTAAAAAAAATAAAGTTGCACTGCAAAATACCATTATTTTTTTCACTAGTGAAGCAAACGAAAGAGACGTTAATATCAACATTTATCAGCCAATCACAGCAATAAGCAATCCTTAATATGGGGGGGGGGGCGGTGTAGGTTAAAAAACAAACAAAAATAAATAAGTAACAATTTGTATCGATCGCCCACTAATTTTGAAGAATGGAAAAGTACATAACAGTTTTCGTTTGGATTGATAAGGAATCTTTTTTTTTTCCTTATGTTCGGAGTGCCTTTCTTCTGTTTTTGTTAGAACCAAAACGTTCGATTATCTTGGGTGCTTTTATTTGACCAAACAGGCCGACGGGTTATTAGGTTATCCATACACTGATACCATTGGAAAAAACCTTTGGCTTCCAGTTCCCATCAACTCATTCGTACGGTTTTTATCTGGTTCCATTCCGATAGTCTTTTATTGCCTCCACTTCTCGAACATCTCAGTTCGAAGAGCGTCATCCCCTCTTTTATCAGCATATTTATAATCCGGGTATGAAAATATTGCACAAGGTATCCATTTTACCGCATCTGGGAAACGCGTCACTTTTCTCCTTGATTGCGGAAGAATGTGGTAAGGGGCCATTCATAAATTACGTAAGGGTCCCGAGTAGGGTGGTTCAAAAAAAATTTTTTTTTCAGCTAGAATGCAGGGACCCCCCCCCCTTTTTTTTGAGTAATCACGATTGCTTATTGTTCTCGTTTGACTGTTTTGATGTCCTTTGATTTTATTTTCCCACCAGCACCCTCTGCAGCATCATCGTTGACCGGTTCCTCACGATGCTGCTCCTATAGCGAAAGCCGTTTCCAGGTTGCATCCATGTCCTAGACACATGCGCATACATACACAACTACACACACAAACACATACACACACACAACAACCCACACATTCATACCTGCACACAGACACAAACACATATGCCTACACACACATACACATACCCCGCCCCCCCGCACACAAACACTAATACACACAAGTACCCACACATTTATGCCTGCACACAGACACAAACACACATGCCTACACAGACATACACATACTCCCTACACACAAACACACATACCGCCCCCCCCCCACACGCACAAACACACACGCCTACATACACACACTCGTGATTGCGAAAAACATAACTTGAATTCAAGATGTCAAAATTCAAATTAATTTTTTTTTTAAGACTTACTAATAGTATTATGCTGTAAAAGTTTTAGCTTCTTACTCAAATTTTAAGAGGGTGCCATTGACCCCCTCATTTAACATTAGCCGTAGCATAGAAAATGCCACAAATTGAGGAATATTTAATTTCGCCAGCTGTTTTTCTGTAAATAACTGTTTTTTTTTTTTTTTTTGCAATGTATATGCATATTTCTAGTGCATATTATAATATGTAGCAATGTTTTTTCAGTTCGATGTATTTTTTTAACCCCCTCCCCATGATATTGAAGTTTGAGGGAGGGGGTTGAGCACCCTCTTTCAGTTGAAATAGGAAACTAAAATTCTTCCAGTATATTGCTCTCCACAAGTCTAAAAGATATTGAGGGGTGTCCCGATATCTCGGATAAACTTTTTTTTTTTGAACACGCATTTTTGAACCACCCGAGAGAGAGGGGATGTTGGAAAAATCTCTACATACTCTTAGTTAGGGAGGGGAGGGGAGGGGAGGGCAAACCAAATCCATTCTTACGTAATATTTTAAAAGTCGATATTTTATATTATAAATCGCGCGGTCAAGTGGTTTGGCAGGGATCCTATTTCATTTGCGTCTGGAAGGTAAAAAACGTACTTGGATGAGTTGTTTTTTTATTTGTTTTACAAAGAAAGAATAGTGTGAAATATAATAAAAAAATCGCACTATGTAGGGCATGCTTTATTTTTAATTAATATCGCATCATACACAAAAAAAAAAAAAAAAAAAATGTCCAAAAAACATTCAGTCTAAATTCCAACTTTTTAGTAAATATTTCTTTGCACAAAAAAGTTTCATTTAATAATAGCGAATTTAATAACGAGTCCAGTGATTTAAGATTCGTTATTTTATTATTTTGAATAGAGACGTACCGAGTAGCACTTTGGCCGAGTACCGAGTACTCGGCCTTTCACTACTCGGCCGAGTTACCAAGTACCAATTATGTTTTAAGAAGAACCACCAACACACATGTTATGAATTTTCAACTTATTGGAATAGTAGTATAGACCTCCTTGTCCATATAATAGTTTTTAAAACTAAATTCCTGCTGAAATTTAATTACGCATTTTATATACAATTTTGTTTGTGTCGAAAATTTTACAAAAAAAATTCTTTTTAAAATTAAAAATGAATAAATAAAAGGTATGATTAATCAAGTTGGAATTAAAACAAATTACAGTAAAATCTCTCTAATGCGGACACTAACGGGACAAATTTTTTTGTCCGCAATATAGAGGTGTCTGCAGGACAGAGGTTTAATAATGTTATTTGCATTGGAACTAGGGAATTAAAAATTGTCTGCATAAGAGGGGTGTCCGAATTTGAGGGGTGACCGTTAGGAGGAGTTTCACTGCATACCAATCAATAATAGTTCTAGTCCGCCAAACATAAATAATTTTTAAAAGCAGATAAAACAAATGTGCAGGAACACTGCAGACACGTGTTTCTTCCCCCTCCCCGTTACCAGGAACGTCTTTTTCAGTGCATAACATGTGAGCTAAAGAACGTAAAGACATTCGACAAAAAAATACGAATTTTTTCGGATGCCTTTAAATCTATCAGCTCCCATTTTGTGCATTGAAAAAGGAATTCCTTGTAACGCCAAAACACGTGTCTGCAGTGTTCCTGCACTGTGTTTTTAACATTGTTTTATTTCCTTTTATTTTTTAAACAAAGGTATTTTTACATTGTAGCAAAAATCCATTTTTAATATAAAAATTCCATATTTTCTATATTTACCTTTTTTTGCGTAATTTTTAATAAATAAGTTTTATTAACTTTGGGGACATTAAAATAAAGATTTATTCCATTGAAGCATTAAAAACTTCATTCTTCTCAAAATTTCAATTTGACTTATAAATTTTAATTGTAAATGATTGCAGAATATAATGTTTGCTCTTTTTTTTTATTTATAAATTTTAGTATCTGTCTTGGACAATATTCAATTTTTTACAACTACTCGGTATTGGCCGAGTATCTGATCAGAATTTGGCCGAGTACCGAGTAGTTACCGAGTACTCGGTACGTCTCTAATTTTGAAAAACGGAATGGAATCTTTCGTAAGAACAAGGGGGAGGGGGAGTCGGAAATATTACGTACCCTTACAAGGGGGGAGGAGGGGGTCAAAATTGCCAAGATCATCCTTACGTAATTAATGACTGGCCCCTAAGCAATTGTTGGGGAAAAATATAAAAAACACATGAGAGTCATATCATCTCCTTTCTGTAACAAGGAAAAGCGCTCCGTGTTTGTCCAGTCGGTGAGTCAGATTCCGTTTCGATAAAGAAGTGTTTTATCTCTTCTGATGCATCGATTCATTGCGCACACATGCTTGGCTGAATTTCCTCTTATTTATTTTTTTCTACAATGAGGGTGAAAATAGAATTCAATGTCGATTCCTTTCTTTGACACTTTTCAGGTTGGTTACTCATGTGTCGCAACTAGGGGGGAGGGGAGGGGGGAGTTCATAACCCGGCCCGGACGCCGCAGCAAAGCTCACTTGTAGGTGCTCCTTAAAAGTAAAAACAAGGTTACATAGTAAACGAGAAATTAGCTCTTTTGTGGAAAAAAATAAATTAGATGGGACTAATAAGTTAGTTAAGATGCGGATTTTCTTTCTTGATACTTATACCTGTTATGATTTGTGTAATCAATGCGCTAAGTTGTAAAATTTCAGCAGTCACATATTTTTTAAAATTTTAAAAGTCATTCTCATACATTTTTTGGCGTCATATTAGGAAATGGCATTTATTTTCCCCCATCACAAAAGTTTTTTTTTAATTTTAAACTGAAAATAAAGAAATAAAAAACAATAATATTTTTTTTTTAAATCAACATTTTTATCCAATAATCAGGGGGCAATTCACCGTCCTGTCCCCCCAAAATTACGGTTATGATTCTAAAGAGAAGGATGGGAGAACCATTGACTCTTTAAATGCTAACCAAATTTGTCAGAAAGAGCCTAAATTTCCTTTTTACTACCTTTTTAAATTCAACTATCTCTTAATGAGTATATATATCATCTTTCACGAACCATTCCCTTTATTATGCACCCACCTTCATAACAGAAGACTGTCTGACCATCGATTACATGGAAAGCCTAATATCCGGTTTGTAGGCGGAAATGGGCGCATCTATTAGTTTATGGGGGTGTTGGTTGGTTTGTTGCAGACGTACCCTTTTGCCTCTCTATTATTTAGCCCCAGTTTTTAACCGACTTCAAAAAGGAGGCGGTTATCAGTTCATACCGTATGTATGTTTTTTTTTTTTTTTTTTTGTTTGTCCACTCATAGCGTCTCACCTAGTGAACCGATTTTGATGATTCTTTTTTTAATGGATAGGGGATAGCTCAACTTAGGTCCCATTACTTTGTTTGACCATATTTGTTCTTTAGAAAAAAAGTTATGGGCAAAAAACAGTACATTTTATGCAATTAAAATGATATTGTAGCGAAGTTCGCACTTTTCATTCGTGGATAACGGTGGCTCAGTGGTAGAATTCTCGCCTCCCACACGGGCGACCCGGGTTCAAATCCCGACTAGGATAAAGTGAATTTTACTAAAATTTTGTTTCTACTGTTTCCCGTATTTTCTCGAATGTTCTATTAATTTCTGTATCTTTCCAAGTCTGGAAAGTTCCAGCACTTTCTCAAGTTGTATATAAGGAGATGTAACGTTCATTCGTGGTTCTGAATAAAGATCTCGAGTTGAGAATAACGAGTATTCGCTTCATTTTGCTTTCACATTGTCTTCGCTATCTTCATCTACGCGACAATATGAAACTCATTGTTATAAAAGTTTGGTGCCATATAACAGTAACATTAATAGTAATTGTAATGATAATTTTGAATAAAGGCTTTTCTAAAGCAATACAGTGATATAGAGCCGAACTTCTTACTAGGTAACTTCTTACTTTTACTGAAATATCTACATTTGCACTAAAAAGAATGAAATAAAAAAATTTTGAAAAAAAAAAAAATAGAACCGACTTCAAAATTGCTCTAAAAAGTGAAAAATAATTTTATTCTTTAAACACCATCGATAATACTTTTAAATATAATTTTTGAAGTTGGCGCAAAAACAAAAAGTAAAATCCATTGTAACCATGCTTCGTTCATATTTTTATCAAAAAATCATCCAAAGTTAGGAACGAAACAGTTATATCGTTACTCAAATATGCTGTCATCAATGCGTAATGCATGTGGTAGTGAAGAAACTGGACCTGGTAAAATTTATACTTGTAGTTGAGTTAGGGCTGTGAATGATTTTATCAGTCGTTTTTGCGCCAACTTCAAAAATTATGTTTGAAAGTATTATCGATGGTGTTTAAAGAATAAAATTATTTTTCACTTTTTAGAGCAATTTTGAAGTCGGTTCTATTTTTTTTTTTCAAAAATTTTTTTGTAAAAATAAAATCTAAAGTATATTCGATCTATATTCTCACCACAAAAAATTGATTTATTTATTCACAGCATAGTTTTGAGCTAACCATTTCGCTTTTACACTCCCGAATGAAATGAAAACATTTTATTTTCTTTTTGCTGTTTCCATAGTAACTATTTTTGTTAAACCTCATTTTATTTTAGAAAATGCAATAAAAATGAATAAGGCACTAGTGACGTTATAAAACAAGTGCATCAATATCTCATCGCTATTTTCCCTTCTCCCCTGCTAGATTCAATCAAATGGAATCGTCTTTACTTGGCCGATTGCCAAATTACATACAATCCGTGGTCAAACGGTATATATAAAATATTTGAAGTTTTATATCGTTTCAAAGACAAATCATCAGAGAACAATTTCGTTTCTTTTTTCTCAATGGGATGAATGCCCAGAGTGTTGACATAGGGTATACTCCATATATGCCATATACTTTGTTGTGCATAATAGATTACTGTTAGGATGCCTTCAGAAAAAGTGATGGGAACATCTCTGTGTATGCCTTTTCTTTAACTTTCTTAGAATTTTGTATTAAACAAATTATTTATATACAAAAGTTTTTTTTTTCTTTTCCGTATAAATGAGGAGCTACCAATCAGAACCACATACGAGGCTGTGAGAAACAAAGGGATGTAAGTGGACATTTTGAAGTTTTGAATAAAACGCGTTCAAAGATCAGATCCTAGGTAGACTTACATTGAAATTTTTTTCTAAATCAAACTGTATACGGGAACCTACTAGGACTACTACTACTATCTCTTGCCCCAAGATAGAGGAGGGGTTCACCTACCATTTGTACTGGTTATCTCTAAAATTTTAATTTTGCCACTTGCATCCCTTTGCTTCTCACAGAGACGCAAACGGATATAAGTGGACATTTTCCGGTTTAGAGTAAAACGCGTTTGGTAGACTTTCATTGAAAAGTTTTTCTAAATCATGCTGTACAGCAGCACAAACCAGGTCTACTAGTACTATCTCTTGCCCTAAGACAGAGGAGAGATTCACCTACCATGTGTGTTGGTCATCTCCAAATTTTTAATTTTGCCACTTACATCCCTTTGCTTCTTACTATGCCCAGTTTCAACAAAAATTGAATTAACAGATGATTCAAATATTACAGGATGGTTCCTACAACACTGTATATTGTAAGTTTCACATGTAGTTTCACAAGTAAATCATGTTATATTTAAATTCTGTTTTAAAACTTATTGTCGAAATCAAACAAGAACATGTCCATATCGGGAAAAGACTTAGTAGTACATGCTTGATTCGTTTAGGATCTTAAGTTGCCCTCACTGTGATGATTTCCAATCAGTGGATTAATCGCCATTGCTCTGTTAATGGCCTCAAAATTAAGTTAAACGATGTTCGGTCTTCTTGAAAATTCCACATTAGTTGAATAAAGTTCTGTGATTCGTTTTTTTATTGCTGAAGGCGAAATGCTTAAGATCTGAAGGTCAATGTATACTCTGTCTAGAGAGATTAAAATGTACGGTGAGAGTTGTATGAACCGTAGAAATATTAACAAGTTGGTTGAACAGTTCAAAAGAGTCTGTTTGAGCAACACAGTTCTGGTCGACCTACCGAAATTTCAACTTCATTTTTTTAAAACACGAATCGATGACATTATTCGTGCAGACAGCTGTGTCACAGTGGAAATGATTACAGAAACAGTTCAAGATAGTGTTGGTAACGTTCATATTCAGAAGAGACGTGTGATTCTCTAGCAAGACAGCGCACGTCCTCACGTTGCAATTCGTGCAATCATTGCTAAAATTGGTTGGGAGGTACTGTCTCATCCCCCTTATAAGCACCTTCGGATTTCCATTTGCTTGGTACACGGAAGGAGGCATTACGTGGGAAGAAGTTACAGGATAACGAGGATGTCAAGAAATTTTGTGGGAAATTGACTTATACTCTCTCAATTTTTTGGAAGGTTAAATTCTTATGTAAATCACACCTTTGTGTGTATTGTACGTAAATTCAGTGTATAATTATTTTGGTTTTTCTTCTTTAAATGTCAGTTTACATTTAGACGATTCAGTGGGCCGCATGCAACCTACAGGCCATATTCTTAGTGTAAAACTTCTGTAGCATCTAAACTGATTGTGTACGTTGCGGTTATCTACCTACATCAACCTAATGGAGAAATAATGGGTGTGTTTCCATTTGCCTCGTAGAATCTGAGGAAATAGGAAATGTGATTTTATTTGGCTGACAAACAGTCATACAATTAAATTTTTCATACCTATCAGAGCGTGTAATCTTAGAACCAATGCGCAAAATTTTATCTCTCAGTTCATCCAGAAGAAAGGGGGGGATCCAAAGCTGAAACCTTGGAATTACGTTCCATTTTTACCAAAACTGACCCTGCCTACTTCTTCTACACTTATGATGTCAGCCATGTCACATACTAGACAATGTGCTATATCTACTTTATTTCACTTAGCATACAACTTTAAAGTTGTCTATCCGTACCGCTACCGGTACTTGTGGCTCATTGTCTTTTCCTTCTAATTTTGCAGGTGCATGCGTACATCATCAGCTCACTGCGCAACAACATGCCGTCGATGTTCGGCAAGGACAGCAAGAAGAAAGACCTCATCAAGAACCTGCGCGGGATCTACGAGGAGATCCAGAGGGAGCATCACCTGCCTCCTGGCGACTTCCCGGACCTGAGGGAGATGCAGGAGAAGCTGCAGACGACCGACTTCGCCCGCTTCCAGCCCCTCAAGCCCAGGCTCCTGGAGCAGGTGGACAGGATGCTGTCGGAGGACATCGCGCGACTGATGGCCCAGATACCGCAAGAGCAGCACCAGCAGAGCAAGGAAGAGTCGGATGTCCGAGGGGGCGCGTTCGATGGGGTGCAGCAGAGCCCCTTCACCTACGGGCGGGGCGAGGGCGCGGACGCGGGCTCCATGGACACCGAATGGATCGTCGGGCGGGAGCGGTACAAGTTCGATGACGTGTTCCAGAGCTTGAATCCGGTGGATGGCAAGATCACGGGCGCGAGTGCCAAGGCCGAGATGGTCAAGTCCAAGTTGCCCAACACGGTGCTGGGGAAGGTGTGGAAGCTCTCGGACTTGGACAAGGATGGCATGCTGGACTCGGACGAGTTCGCCCTGGCCATGCACCTCATCAACATCAAGCTGCAGGGCCACGACCTGCCCGTGGAACTGCCCGACCACCTAGTGCCGCCCTCTAAGAAGATGTTCGTGCGTTAGGCTCTGACACGGATTCGACTGCGACCTGTTCTCTTCCTCCGTAGATAAGTATTCTGGATTCCGTCGCTCTTTTTTTTTTTTTTTTTCTTGCTTTCTTTAACTTTTGACGATACTAGAGAGGAAAGATCGGATCAGAGATTCCAGTTTCGTTTCTATGACATACGTTTATCTAAATGAGTGTTCATGTACTAGAGATATATATATGAAGTTTTTCCATGGAATGCTCTTTACAGAAAAAAAAAATTATTAAAACATTGACTCAACGATTCCCTTTTGTTTTCTATTATTTGTAACAGCTCTATACGGTTTCCTGAATTCAGTAGAATCCCGTTATACTACGGCTCTATGTAGCCGGGAAATCGCATATACCTCTGGTATCATAGTGTCATTTGGAGAATTGTCTGAAAATCCAGTTTTCTTTCATTCGCCAAGCCCTATAAACATTGTCTATATCTACATTCCAAACTCTATTTTCCAGGAGGAGAGGGGCACTCTTTTAGGAGTTTCAGGGTCCTTGGGGGAAGTCACGTGTCCTCCAGTTGGAATATCTATTCTAAGCATGTCTGTAGGCATGACATATTCCTTCTGATGTGCTTTTTATTCCGTCTAATTATTATTATTATTTATTTTTTTTTTAAATATTTCTTTCGCTGTTATTATGTATTTTATCTCTGTCATAAGCTTGCATTTTGTCAAAGTAAGTTTCACTATATACCTCGCCTCGGTATTATACTAGGATGATGATGAAAAGCATGTCTCCCAAATACACAGTATTACGGGATTCTACTGTATGCGTTTTAAAATGATAATTTATGCTATTTCACAATTCATTTTTTTCTCGTGGTACTTAAGGATACATTTCTTTAAATAGTGTGCAGGTTTTGTTCATTGTTGAAAAGAGTTTCTATAAACGTGTCGTTTTGTTCGTCTATAATATGGACATTTTTGAATTGTGTGCAACTTTCTGCTTTAAAAAAATTAACAAAATGAAGTTATTTTTGTAATATTTTAAATACTATGTCTTTCAACAGCAATTAATATTTTATCCCTTGAGTAATTCGATAAGTTGCCGTAAAAAAAAAACGAGGTTAACCCTTTGGCAACCAATTAAAAAAATAGTTTGGACCTCGTTTACTATGAGGCTGAAGATAAGAGTTTTAAAAAAAAGTTAAAATTTAACTTTTAAACTCTTTTATGACTTTAATAATATAACAACTTTCTGGCCTTGTGGGCCATGGTTCATTTAGAATGTTTCTGGCTAACATATTGCCTAGTGCCTGACTTGTCTCGCGCTTCTTCAGATCACAAATGAATTCGTCTGTCTACAAGTAGATCTTGATCCCGATCCTCACTGGATAAGGCGCCAATCTCAGATTCGATGTTATTGTCTCTGATTTGTTTTTGTTCTTGAAATGATTTCTGATTGGATTATTCTTTTTGATCGTGAGACATCTTCTGATCTCTTTACACGGCCAAAAAAGGAGCCAATCGGAAACTTCTGGCTGATGTTTCGTCCATCTTCTTGCAAATATTTGTCAGAAATATGCTGGATGGATAGAAACATACTGGATCATTGGATAGGGCCCCAATATCAGATTTGATGTTATTGTCTCTGATTTGTTTTTGATCTTGAAATGACTTCTGTTTGGATTATTTTTTTTTTTGATCGTGAGAGATCTTCTGATCTCCTTACACGGCCAAAGAAGGAGCCAATCGGAAGCTTCTGGCTGATGTTTCACCAACTTCTTCCGAATATTTGTCAGAAGTATGCTGTATGAATGGAAACATACTGGATCATTGGATAGGGCTCCAATGTCAGATTTGATGTTATTGTCTCTGATTTTTCTTTGATCTTGAGATGACATCTGATTGGGTTATTCTTTTTGGCCGTGAGAGAACATTTTCTGATCTCCTTACACTTCCAAAGAGGGAGCCAATTAGAAGTCCGCGGATGTTTCAGGCTGATGTTTCACCATCTTCAGGTGAACATCTGCCAGAAACATACTGGATGGACCATGTCTGCAAACTTGGAGGGTAGTTGTATTAGTAAATTTTATAGTTTTGGAATTTTTATTGAACTGTATCCAATCCTCAGGACAGGATGAAACACATGTAGTCAACACATACGTTCCACTCATGTCAGTCGATCTACTGCAAGCACGCAGCGTGTTCAGGAAATTATTATCTACAAACTTTCGAAACCATGTAGGTAACTCAATATGAAATATTTTTATGACTGGGACCTATTCATTTCGTTGGTAATCAAAGGGTTAAGGCGGTAAGTTTCATCACTTAGTATATTTAACTTTGGGTTTACCATTAGAGCTTTACCTGCACTTTGAAAATCACACATTAAGATAAATGCTGAAACTGTAGTCAAACTGCGAGCAAAGTTTTGATTTTTTTTTTTTTGTGCTTGTGTGTGTGCGGGGGGGGGGGGGGAGCACTTGGTGAAGGGCCTTCATCCCTATAAGTTGGGCCTTGGTTGGTTGGAGTAAAGCTTTTCCATAAATCACTTTCTTTATCTTCATTGTTGTTTTCCATGAAATAATGCCCCTCTCCCCCTGTTTTGATTTATCCATTTTTTTAAACATTTTTTTTTAACGCACATGCACTCACATAGTAAGTACCCTTTATTATTTTCGAATCGTTTTGTTAAACATATTTAAAAATAAATGCTCCCCTGTTTGAATTTTCCTAGGATTTCTGAGTTTACTTTCGGTGAAATAGCATGGTTTAGGTCTATACAATTCACTCATTTTTATTGACTTGAATATACGGAGGTCTAGATCAGAATGTGCGGTAATATTTTCGTGCTTGTTATTGCGAAAAAGTCGTCGTTTTATAGATTTTTTTTTTTGAAAGATTTTAGAAAATATGTTACAATGTTTTCAGTCCTCGTTACGATTAGTTTTATTGTTGCTGTTTGATTTATTTTAGACTTTGCATCTGCTGACCAAAGTGTAATGTAAGTTTATAGTATGTTAAACTCTTTTATTTTGTTTAAAAAAGAATAATTTATTATTACTGTTTTGTGTTAGTCATGTGTTATGGTTTAGAATGCATTGAAGTAGCGAATCATTAGTTTCATTTGATCACTTGTATAATTTTATTCCGCCGTTTGGTAACAAGGTTTCGAATTGTGTTTTGTAAAAAATAAATAAATAAGTAAATTAATAAAAAAAATTAAATAAAAAAAATTCCATGCATAACTCTGTACCCCAGAGCTAGACTAATGTAAGTACTAAGGTGGCGATTTGCAGATTACCATAGATGTAGTATCTTATTCTGCATCGAGCCTTAGCAACAGGGTTGGCCGGACTGGACCCAATTGGGTTGGACCCAATGGGTTTTTTTGAAAAAACCCATTTAAAAAACCCATTATTTAGCCCACTTTTGGGTTTTTTTAAATTTTCTGAGAACTTTTTTTTTTAAAAATAATTAATTTAAATACTTTTACAATTTAAACTTCTTTTTTATTTCTTCTTCACAATAAGCAATGGACATAAAAAATGAATTTTGAACTTTAATAGTATTTCTTAACTCTTAAGGGCATTAAAAAATGCTTCAAAGATTTTAAATAAATATATTTAACTTTTTTCCTTCAACTGGTCAATAAGGAACTCAAATTATCTTGACTAAGTCCTGTCACGTCAGATTTTCTCAATATTTGCAGATTGTACAAAAGATACTACTTTAGCTAAAAGGCTCTCATGTGAATTATTTTCTGCAAACCAACACGTCACAAAACTCGAATAAACAATGTATATTTTTTAGAAATTAACAGGTTTTACAAATGGTCGGACAGAAAACGGAATAGGATGTACGGTATTTTCATTATCTTACAAAAAAGTTTAATATTTCTTACTCTGTACACAGAAATAGAAAAACGGGCAACATAAAATTCAAAGAAATGTCTTGATTAAGCTGGAATTCAGTAAAAAGGGATTTAAACTACTTGAGGTTCTACAGTAGTTTTACATAACAAAATGAAATACAATAAAGTAAAATACAAAAAAAAATGTCGAAATTAAAAACGAACAAATAAACAATAGATTTTATCACTCAAGAAGTAACTTTGCCTTAACTGTCGGTAATCATGGAAACTAAACAAATCTGAAACTTCACTATTCTTGAATTTTGTCGTCTTTTATACCTTTTTTCAGAAAATGCTGAATTTTCTAGCTTTTTTTTATCAAGACAATTTTTGTGCTTTGTCCATATACTTATGCTACAATATGCTATGAGTACCCCACCTTTCCCCTAAAAAAAGACAAAAAAAACCCACATTTCTTTTAAAAAAAACCCCAGCTTTAGTTGGGTTTTTTTGGGTTTTATTTAAAAAACCCAAAAAACCCTGGGTCCATGGGCTTTTTTAAAAAAACCCGGGTTTTTGCCAACCCTGCTTAGCAACGTAATTCTGTTAAAAAATATTCTTTATAATTATTTAGCATTGTTATGAGAGCGTGAGTCCTGACCTTTTTATGCACCAGACGTTTTTACGCTTCTCCTACAAAGTATTGACTACGTGATTTACGTTATATTAACTTTGAGATGCAGAATTATCTGCAGTGGCTGTGACCGATTTTCTAAAACGGAACAAATAGAGAATGTAACATAAAGACGCAAATAGCCGTTAACTGGAAAAGCTACGTCTCCTGAAATTCGGGAACAGTCGTTATTCCCGGAATTCATTTCTCAGACATTTGATATAGTTGCACCATTCTATCTATTTATTTCATCCGCTGCATTTTCCCTAGCATACAAGTATGCGCACCTTTCTTCTGATGTTTTGATCAGATCTCTTTTTTAGAGTCTCGTGGTTAGGATATCGGAATCGAAGAAATCTGAGATCGATGACGTAAACGAATTTATTGGAAATCCCTACTACCGGTTTTAAGCCGATTCATTGAGTTTCCTTTCTTGTTAAATCTGTGGGTCTAAAAGTTCTGTACGTCGATTGATGAGCGCTTATTGGGGGCACAGAAGAAACTTTCCTTCCCTTTCAGCTTGTATTTAAATTGGGGAAGTTAAGGTGACTAGTGGCGCCATCTTTCAATCATAAAGTCAGGTATTGTCAAATGTTGAAGTCCTCTTGAGGCAGTGGCTCCTTGGAATGGAGCTACAGCAGCAGTTTGTCTGGGGCGTTTTACGTATAATGTTGTCTTATTCTTTTTTTTTTTTTTAATTGCTGTTTTATCTTGTTTAATGTGTGCAACTTTGAAGTGATGAATTGTTAAATTCCTTTTGCGTTTCTTTCAGTTATAAAATTAGTATTAATATCTGGTCACTGTAGATGCTTTCATTAAAAATAATGAATGCATCTGTTTGACACAAATACACTCTTTGGGTTAGAATTTTTCAAAGAGCTTCCATGAGCACTGAAATTAATTAAAGTGACGTAATAAGTATTGAACTCCTTCGTTAGTTATCTGTTTGTACAATTAATTTATATTGAAACATGATTCCAAATCTAGTTGCAGAATTGTCCTACAAAATTTCTTAATGCTTCTATGTTAGTTATTTAACTTTTTTCTTTTTTGTCACTTTTGATATTATTAGAATTGCTCTGAGAAAGGAATAATTTAGTAAATTTTTGGTTATTTACTATTGTGTGGATTTATTATCTGAAGTGTACGAAGAAACGATTATTTTGCTGCATTTATGTTTCCGTTATCTTGGTATCTTGAAAATTCACTTGTAAAACTTGACCAGTTCAAGATCGATGCCAACCAGAAGTTTTTTTTTTCGGAACTTAAAGACTGGTAAGTTCTCATACCGCCCAACCGGTGTATGTATTGGTGTTTGATTATGTGCATGGGTTCGCCGATATATATCGGTCGATATATATCACGATATATATCTGATATTTATTTTGAAAATATCATGGTATTTTGATATATTCGGTACTTATTTTTTCAACTGCGGTATTTTCAATATAAAAATCATATGAACATAGTAATATTGTTCATTTTGTATTAAAAATAACCAAAAAGTTATTTACTATATTTTTTAGGATGTATTAGTACATCAGTAATATAGAAGCGTAATATACATTTTTTAATATATTCATAAAATTATTAGTAATATAAGAATTTAATTCTTACTAAAAGAGCCTAAATAATTATTAAACGTTGCTCAGAAAAGAGAATATGTCTTATGACAGTGACCGCATTAGACAGTAAAGCATAGTTTTTATTTCTGAGTCAAACAATTGTGTAAAAATGGCTAACAGAAGAAAAATGTTGAAAACAGCCAATGCTAAGTTAAACTCCATTAAAAACTGATAAAAATGTAAAATGAAATATTTGATATAAATAATGGAAAAACCCCTTAATTTTAAGTTTACATATTGTAATGACAATATAAAAAAGTAAAGAGTGATTTGAGAATGAATTTCTATTTCGAAGACTTGAATTTATGCTGATTGAAAATATCGGATATATATCAAAATATCGGATATTTTCGAAAATATTATGATATTTTCGAACCCTGTGTGTGGTACATGATGTATCTATGTACGTTGTAACTTTTTTGAGTGCTCATTTGAAGTGCCTAGTGCTTATTGTTTTATAATTATTCATTGTTTTTTCTCGTTTCTGAGAGATTCGAGTGTCATGCTTTGATAAAAATGCAGAACTGTTGTTGCCGTTGGTAGTTTTGAAGGGGAAAAAAGAGAGAGATAAGTTTCTAGTGGATAACTGAATTTAATTATTATTTTCATCATCAAAAAGTAAAGAAAAATAAAACACATTACTGTCTGTCTTTCACGAGAAGAGCTCCCGCCGTCAAGTCCGAGCCCGTCTATTGCCATAGAAACGGACTTCGTTCATTTTCTGCAAGGGTTAGCAGGAAGGCTTTTTGGCGCCATTTCGCCGCTCGTCTGCTCGCCTTTGTGCAGTCGTACGGGTTTTTCCAACATTAAGCTTCCCTTGGAAAAATGAGACGCTCCCTGCTACTATAGCAGTAGACAGGCGCAGACATTTCGGCGGTGGCTTTTCTTGTGATGGACAGTAATTTGATTTTGACACGAGCGAGAGCATGTGGTACTTTTTTACCACACCTGCTTTGTCTTTTTTTTTCCGCTCTTAGAAAAATCACTAATTTGTAATACACAGTGAAAATCCGTTGCAAGTAACTTGGCGATTTTAGGATAACGTTATGGTATAGTGCCTATTATTATGTTTCGCCAAATTCGAAAAGTGCGATGCTAATGATAACAAAACCGAGATATTTTCTGCTTTGCTTAGACTTCATCACCAACTTGGCGACACATTTCGGTTGCTTGGCAATTAGTTCTTGGGAGTTGCTATAGTGCTGATGTATTCGTTTCATTTTATGATGCAGTTTATACATGCAGTTAAGTGAGTGACTTTCGGTTATGAAGGATTTAGGCGACGTTTCTTTAAGTCTCTAAATTTTGGCGCCGTAAAAGATATGACAGTTTTCTAATTATTTTTCCGTTTTTTTCCTTCACCTATGCGATCGGTGCAAAAACAATTGTTTAATAATTACAGTACAAAAAATTAGTTTGGTGGTTTTGTGATAGAAATTTAAGCAAGTAAATTACTATTTTATGTACTTTTAATGAAAACAAACAAATGTTTAAAGACTTGTAACATTTTTAACTAATGCCTGGATTTTAGAGAAAATTTCAAAAATTTAGAGTGGGATAGCATAAATAATGCCAGACGAAAGCATGGAAAAATGCTAATGTTAAAAATCATTTGTCGTAGAGTTCAAGAAATTGAGTGAAGACAAATTTTAGCTGCCATAAAATCAGATTTGGTGACGAGTGCGACATCATGAAACTGTCGTAGCTAATATTTTTTTGCTAGTTTGGCGTGTTCCATGCTCCAGCGCCAAACGGTCACGAGAAGAGGTTTTTAAAATCGTCAAGTAAAAAATATTTTTCAAATGTGTCTGGAACTTTTTTATTAAAATCACGTCAGTTAGTTTTGATGCCTTATATATTATGGCTGCTTTCTTCACGCACGCTTTTGTCTCAAAGTCTGTAAACATTTTTTCCTCAGCTGAAAATATTCAAGAATTTTAACTGACGTATTTGCAATCAGTAAAGAAAATTTTCGACTAGAAGACAAACTAATTGGCGATAAATGGTGATAACTAACTTAACAAAATTAAGCCAAGCTGCTTAATCATGCGAGATTTAAAAGCATGTACATTGTGTCCTAAAAAATGTTTGATGCATTTGAAGATAAAGAATACTCTAGAAAGATAAACTGCTGCGTTTTCCTTGTGATTACAAAAGCAATAACTTGGTTCGTTCCCCAAATTTTCTTCATTGCATTTATCGAAACTCGTCATAGGAAACAATTTTGTCGCCAAGTGAAATAAGACCAAAAGAAAAAAGAAAGGTTATATACCGCCTCTAAAATCGGAAGAGTTTCGATTACTGGTAAGAAACTCATCAAATTTAGGTAGTATGATGATTGATATATTTAAGTATGGCAAACACCCAGCTTCATCTTCCAACTTGGCTGTCGAAATCATTCAGATAAGCCGATTCATACGATGTTGGCGCTAAGTTCGGCAATTTTTCGATTTGGCAAATATTTCACTACGCATCTACCGAAGCTTTGCATTTTTAACATGTATGTATTTCATGTGTTTTAAGATGAATTGTGACACAGTCAAGGTGAGAAAATTTCTGGTACTTAGAGAATTATTGGATATCTTGTACTTAGTTTGAACTCTCTTTGCTGCCATTTTTATTGTTCACGTATCGAGTTAAGGAAGTACAAAAAGATTCCATTCGACCTAAAGTAGCTAATATTTCTGGTTGAGGCAAAAGGCTGGAAAAAATTCCAAGTGTAGAAACTGTCTTGTATGTCATGAATATGTGTTGTGTTCCATTTTAAAAAGTTCTAATTTATCTAATTGTTTTGAATAATTTGTTTCAAAATTTGTTATTATTAGTTTATGACATTTTATTAATAAGGTTTTAAGTAAAATTCTGTTTTGCTTCGTAGAAATGCTGTAAATATTTTATAATTAATTTTTTTTAAGTGATATTCTTTGATCAACCGCTAATTAGTAGTCCATTCCTAAGTTAATATTTTTGTTTGTTCTTTTTTTTTCGGGAGGGGGGGGGAGGGATTGATTTCTTGTAAAGAAATGTTCTTTGATCAATTACTAATCACAGGTCCTTTTTTGAGTAATTATTTTAGCTGTTCGTTTTTGGGGATATTTTTTTCGAAGAAATTTAAACCTTCTATTTTGGAACACGACATCACACAGTCTGTCTATTACGAAATGCCATGAGCTTATTCACTTTTTGTAAATTGTTTCTGTGGACCATTGATATTAGACACTAGAATTTGATGGATTTTTCCTTCTTTGTTTTTATTTCGATATGATATGATGCACTGATTTTTTCACAATGAATAGTTTAATAAACTGTTATTGAATTGTATAATGTGAGTTTTATTGTCTCAGTTTTTGTTTGCATGTTGTTTATAAGTCTGGTTGTTCGCACTGCCCGTGTTGTTATTCCGGTTAATGTGGTTTTAGTCCAACAAATGTATTTAGAATGTCTCTGAAACCGTGTAAATCCGCCAAAATTCGAAAATTATCACGAGTTATTTATTTATTTTTTTTCCAGAAAAAGTAAAAACATATTAATCAAAAATTATACTTTTGTTATTTACTTGTATGCAATTTCAATGTTCGCAAGTCGTAGCAAAAATCGTGTCTATGATTTTCTCTGACAAATAAGCCAGGAGTAACGTAAGTAGTAAATTCCCCCCCCCCCCTTTCTCTTTTAAATTTAGTGAATTTAAAAATTTGGTCCTGGAAAGGGCCTTTGATAGAAAAATCAGACTCCGAATCCATTAATAATTAAGACTCATAACTCAATCTTTATCAAGACCTAAAAACTAAATCAGAGAAAGCTTTGTAATTTCTAATTTTTATCTGTTACTATCTCATATTTATTAACAAATTTAAATAGTTTAATTAATTTTAGCAAGATTTTTGAAATCAGCTAAGTCCGCTCGCAAGCGCAGTTGAAATGGCAAATTTGTGATGACCGGGATTTAACGTCGAGTATATATGAAAAGCAAACATTCAAACAGTGTTTTCTCCAAAAATGAAAAAAAATAAGTTAGTGATTTTTCTTTGAACTCAACATTAAATGGTACAAAAATATGCTATTGTTTTCAACCAAAACATATTTTTTCCCATTATAAACCTATTTATAAAATTCAGGTTTCATTCAAAAAGTGTTTCCTCCAGAGCCAGTTTCCAGTCAAACAGTGATTCCTCCAGTCAACCAATCAGAGCTGTTCTTACTGATCACGTGACCCAGCTATTTCCCAATGTGTCAAGTGTTTCAGAGGTTATGTTATTGTTTGCTTGGTGCTATGTTGGTTTGTTTGTTTATTTTAGAGCGGTGTGCTTTTACCTAAATTTTTATTATTAATTTAGGGATGGAAGAAATAATAGATGCACATTGTGAAAAGTGTTGTCTTACAATCTCTTCCTCTTAGCCATGGAATATCAGTTGAAAAGAAAAGAGACGTAGACAAACTTTTAAACTTAATGTATGGCGAAGAGTGGCAAAATCAACCTGATTTTAATTGGTACAAAGACATTATTTATAATTTACCTGCACGCAATGATGAAACGGAGGAAGTAGTGTGCGATTGTTTGGATGAGGATTATGCAGGACAATTATTTTTTCACATATAAATTTCTAGCTTTATTTTATAACAATCAGTTTTATTATGTCATTAATTAGTTTTATTCCATTAAAAAATGTAATCGTAGCAATTTAAGTTACTATCTTTTTCATTCAAAAAGTGTTTTATCCACATTAAAAACATTCAAAACACGTTTCCTCCTTTGAGTTCGGTCAAAACATGATTTCTCCAAATTTCAAATGCATTTTTCTAATTCATTTTAAGTTTATTAAGTAAAGTACGCCTACAAGTCTTACTAGTAATCAGTAATACAGCTAAAAAAATGATAATTGGGGTCTAATACAAGTTTTTTTAAAATATATTAGTTTTTTGTGTTTCCTGAAAAACTATCCGAAGGAGAAAACATGGTTTGAATGTTTGCTCCTCATATGTCTTCAAATAAAGGAAGAATTCACTAAATTTAAAAGAGAAAGGGGGGAGGGATTTACTACTTACGTTGTTCCTGGCTTATTTGTCAGAGAAAATCATAGACACGATTTTTGCTACGACTTGCGAACATTGAAATTGCATACAAGTAAATAAAAAATATATATAATTTTTGATTAATATGTTTTTATACTTTTTCTGGAAAAAAAATAAATAACTCGTGATAATTTTCGAATTGTGGCGGATTTACACGGTTTCAGAGACATTCTAAATATATGCCTTGGAAAGGCATAGGACGTGGACGCATATCCACTACGTCGTGGCTTGAGAAATCGTGAATCGCTCAGTCACGCTGCCCCACTGTGATGGCATTTTGAAGAAGCAGCTGATCAAATTGTAAGATGACTAAAGATAGGGAAACTGAAGGTCAGAGTTGTTTTTGTTTTGACAGCGACCTCTCTTCATTTGTCATACACTTTTGCAACTCGATTAGTCACGCTTTGATATGGATATGGCACAGGGTTTACAGGGGTGCCCTCCCCGCAAGAGCAAGGGTGCAACCCCCTAAAGATCGAACCCCCCTATGAGAAAAATATCTTTAAAACACCCCCTAAAAATTTCAATTCAAATTTCTGTGCTGTGCCTCCCCTCCCCCCCTTCCCCAAGATGTGCACCCCTGGGACTTAGGCTCCTTAAACAGGGGTGTCCATCTCCCCCAAGAGCAAGACAGCTCCCCGAATTGAGATTCCTCCCCCTCCCTCCGAAAAGAAAAATACCTAAACAACCCCCCTAATATTTTTAATGACGCCATGACCCCCCCCCCCCCATTTTCAGGTGGGCATCCCTGCCTTAAATTAACTCTCTCATGCTTTTATAATTTTTAATTCGATCATTTTAACTTGGGGAAAAAATGCATTTGAGTCGATTATTCGGACTCCAATCAACCGAGCTATCCAATTATCCAGATGCGTACCTCCCTGGGTGGTTTTTTTTTTCCCCCAGTGTGACCACCGAATGAGATCCCTGCCCAAACCATGACCATCTCTGTAGCTGTGCCTTTCAACAGTGTTGGATTGATAGTATCTAGTGCGATGTTCCCTCCAGATCAGTAGACGCCCTGACTCACTCTCCAATGTAAATCTGGACTCGTCTGTGAACAACACAGAAGCCCATTGCTGCTGGTTCCAGGAAACATGATCTCTTGTCCAGCATAAACGGATCCTTCGCTGTGGTCCGTTGAGCGGAACACACACAACTGGTCGTCTTGCATCGAGTGTGAAGACCATTTCTCACCGTAGTAGCAGATTCTTCTTCCTGATGCTGTAAAATGGTCTGCTGTGATTCTTCTCCTTCGGGCCGAAAGAACTAGAAAACGGTCATTTTCTACAGGTGTTGTAGCCCGTGGTCGGTCTAGAACAGGTCTTCTGGACACAGAATCTTCTGATTGGTATTGACCCCAAAGTCGCTGAACAACACTACGGGACACATTGAGACGTCTAGCAGCATCAGCCTGAGACAATCCCATTTCCTTCCATCCAACTGCCCGCCACCTTAATGAATTGGGCAAAATGACGTCTCTGAGACATTTTCTAAACTCTATTGACATTGTCATCGAAACTGCCAACAACAGTTGAAAATCAACACAACTTACACACAAAAGTACGAAAGCTTGGTATTTGCATTTTTTTCTCACTCATAAAGATATGTTCTTTTCTATAAAATAAAAGTGGCAGCTGTCGTTTTTTTATAAATGGTTTTAAAGTTCGTTATTATTATTCATGCAAACTATGCATTTTATTGTTACTGCCATTTTTTAATGGTGAGCTTCGAAAAACATGTTGTACCTTAACCTTTTGAGGCCTGTATACCCCAAATATAAAGATACTAAGATCAACTGCAATTTGTTAGAGTTTTAATCAAGAAATCATACAACTACTTATTTTATTTCATACTTTCTAGTGCGAACCAAGCTCATAATCTTTAGATTTAAAAATCATTTTTTATATTTTATTTTAAAGTTTTTTAACTTTGAAGTTTGCTTTAGGTGAAACTTTTTGAAGTTAAAAAATAAATAAAATTACCTGTTACTTGCTCAAACTCTAAAGCAATTTTGAACAATTATAGTAGAAAAAAGTGTTTTTTAATCTTTTTCAGTTGAAGCTTTAACATTTTTTATTGAGTAAAACAGCAAGTAAGTTTTAAAATATTCGAATTATTAACTAATTTTAGTATTTTTCTTTTTCCAAAATGCAGTCACGTGAGCTCCACAAAAGAACTCATAAAACATTCCAGTAACGAAAACATCGATTAAAATCTAAGTAAAAACTAAGTAGAGAGATATTCGTAGAAATCTTATCTCTATTTACTAAATTAGTAACTAACAGCTATCTCTATTAATGAGACGCAACACAAATCAGCACCACACTAGATGTCTCTAGTGTGTTGTTGCAAAAATATGTTTAAGCGCGATCGCGAGCAAGCGGAATACCAAAAATCAACATTGCTTGGGTTTAGTCATGAAATTAGCATATTTATAAAATTAACTTCGTAATTATCATTATTATTATTATTATTATTATTTTTGAGCAATCACATTGCTTATTGTTCTCACTTGACTGTTTTTGGCGTTCCTATGATTTTGTTGATTTTTTTATTTATTTTTTCATTGTTTGTGCCAACAATATAAAAGCAGAAGTAATGACTTTTTATTACTTTTCATTGTTTTTGGCAACAGTTTAAAATCGGAAGCGAAACCATGGCTGAACGAAACTCAGAGATCAGGACAGAGAATGTAAACTGAGAAATAGTTTGAATTTTAGCCATTTGGGAGCACCTAAAAAGCGGGAGCCCTAGGCCACGGCCTAATCATTAATCAGGCCCTGGTCACAATTTAAGAGGTAAGAGGTTTAGGAAATTCTGGAAAGGAGGGAGGGGGAGACAGGAAATGTGACATACGCCTTTTTATACGAATATGTAATGAAAACTAGCGTAACATGTGACAGGGTGGACGCTTTGTGGCAAGGGGTTTAGAGGTCAATAATGATGAAAAAATGTGAGACATCATTTATTGACATCCCCTTAGAGTAAATCAATTGCAACTTAAAACATACTTTTAATAAACCGGGCAAAAAATTTCTTTCATTTCAATCATCATTTTTAGCTAACGAACCTTTCTGGTGAAAAAAAAAAGGGAAAAGGCATCTGTTATTGCATGTGTCCTTCAATCAATCAGAAAGTCTCTACAGACATCCTTGGAAGTCGCGCTTGAACACTTTCATTGCCGAATCGAATGCTTTCTTCGAAAATGTCGTTCAGTAGGACGAGAGTGGCAACAAAATCTTTCCTTGCTGGAATGCACAGCAGCGGCAATGTGGAATGCAAGGGAAAGCCTCCTGTTTTTCAACAGGTGCAAAACGTTCCGCTCCAGATATTTTGCATTGTCTGTTGGCATCTCTGAAATCAAAATGAGCGGTCTACAAAAGAGAAATTCGATGCGTGTATAAAATTATTAGTATTATTCGAGGAATGAAGGAATGGTTGTTATTTTTGTAGGAATTGAATGGACTTAATTGACTTTCGAACAATTGCTGAAAATCAGGATTTCTTCTTAATCTACATTCCCGTAAAAAGCAGCCAAAGAAAGGAGATAACCTTCTATGCTCTTCTGGTATCATTAATGTTCAGTTCCCAACTTGAACTGCATCCTTGGGGAAAATTTCGTTGGGACAGTTCTGCTATTTGCAACAATACATTGGACAATAACAGAACAATAATCTTAATGTCTAAAGGGTAAAATACGCTAAACATAACATAATTAGTTGTGAATCCATCCAAAAAGACTTGAAAACAGTTTGTCTTTCTTCGATGTTGTTAAGAAAATCAGGGCTCTCCCCTGGAGATCTTTTAAAAATTAACGCCAAAAATTAATTTTCAGTAATGTTAAAAGAAAAGGGGATGGGGCTCGTTCTCAGTTTTTTTTATTAAGACTGAAGTTAATGTAAGGTTGTAGTTTTTGACCATCTTTGGTGACTCCAGGAGATCTGGTGGCTCTCCCCAGAAAATTTTTCCAATACTGAAGTTTTAAAAACGCAGTTTTGGGTTGTATTTGGTAATTAGAGAGAGAGAGAGTTTTAACTAAGGCTATCTTTGGAAGAAAGGGTGTTTGAACTCTTCCACTTGCTGAGAACGAAATTTTAAGCAATCTTTGGTGATATTCTTTACTAATAATAAAGCTGAAAGTCTCTCTGGATGTCCGGAGGATGTCTGGATCTCTGTGACGCGCATAGCGCCTAGACCGTTCGGCCGATTTTCATGAAATTTGGCACAAAGTTAGTTTGTAGCATGGGGGTTTGCACCTCGAAGCGATTTTTCGAAAATTCAATGTGGTTCTTTTTCTATTCCAATTTTAAGAACAAAACTATCATAAGACGAGTAAATTGCGAAATCATCATAACATGGAACCGTAACATGGGCACAAGCCAATTGGCGAGATACGAAAATATCATAACGTGGAACCGTACCATGGGTACAAGCCAATCGGCGAGTAAAATTAACCATACATTATTTGTAAATATATAGGCGAACCAAAAGACTTTTAATTTTTCTATTACGGGCAAAGCCGTGCGGGTACCACTAGTTAAGGAATAAAGAATCAGGGATTCTCTCAACGGAATTTTTTAACGTTTAAGTTTGAAAAACACAATTTAAAACACTACCTTTTGTGTCGTTAGGGGGAAGCCCTAACGCAATTGTTTGTTATTAATTAAAGAAAGAGAGAGGGGAGATTAAGGCTTCCCTCCTGAAATCTTTTTTAGCCTACTTTCCCAGTAAAAGTCAGAGAAAGACGAAAAAACATGAAAGAAGGCTGAATGCATCTTGAAAATATTACAAAAAAAAAAAAAAAAAAGTCAAAAATAAAAATAATAATTAAATAAATATCGAAAAATTAAAAATTGGAAAGTAGGGTATTGAGATGGGGAAAAATGTCTTCGGTCTGTCTGTCTGTCCCCCTCTAACAACTTGTGAGTGAATAGTCCGATTCGAACAAATTTTTTTTTTGTTCGAAAGATCTCGGCGAGGACACCTCATTCCTATATTTCATTTTTTCGATTTGAACTATTTTTTGTTCAATTTTGAACAGTTCAAAAAAACTTAACATTAACGCCTACGGGGAAATTCAAGGCAATTCCGAACTGTGAGGCGAATTTGCTTCAAACTTTGTAGGAAAAAGCTTTTGATGAAAAACTTGCATATAAAATATCTTTTTGATTTGAACAATTTTCCGTTCAATTTTGAACGGTTCAAATCCTTTGACATTAGCGCCTACGGGGAAACTGAAAGTCAATGCAGATTCCGTACTTGAAGGTGGATTTACTTCAAACAAATTTTGTTGGAAATAGCTCTTGACGACAAACTCCAGACTCCGACTCCGAGAATTTAGGGGCACCTGACTCCGACTCCTGTTCCCGACAATTAGTCGAACTCCGACTCCCTGACTTCGTAGCTTTGGCAAAAATTTATACACGGAGGACAACGACTGACTCCGATTCTTGGATGTTCGACTCCAACTCCTTTATTCCAAAATGAGATTGACTCCGACTCCTCAGCTGTGGTTTTAACTATGAAATAATTATTGTTAATATGATTTGTTTTTATTTTCACGCTAAAGTTTTAGCTTAGGTATTCAGTTTTCGGCTTAAATCAGCTTAAAATATGAAAAAAAAAATATGTTTGAAACAATTGCGATTTTAGCTATTTTTGAGAACTTTCAGGTACTAGAAAGTAGTATGGGTATATAGGAAAGTAGGCTCGTTTAGTTCCTGACGGAACTTCTTGTTTGAAACTGAAATCATTTTTAGAGTATCTTAAGAGAGAAAATGGGGTTCGCTGCAGGGAATTTTTTCGAAATTGAAGATCAAAAAGTGATTTTAAGCTATCTTAGGAGGCGTTAGGTAAGTAAAAGGGAGTGATAGCGATCTCCATAAAATTTTCGAAATTAAGGTTATCTTTGGGAATAATACTGGGAAAAAGGTGCCAGTTCAGGGACGCTTTACCAAAAGGTTTTTTGCTATTGAAGTTTTAGAAAGGCATTTTAGGCTAATGATCAGGGTTCATTTTCAGTTGATTTTTTGATTTTGAAGTTTTAAAGAAGAAGTTTTAATCTTTAGCCGCTAGGGTGAGTGAGAGTACTATCTTTCGGAAATATTTGAAAATCGAAGGACTAATTACACTGTGCGGCAACCCCCCCCCCCCCCTTCAAAATGCTTCTGACATTTCGTCGGCTGATTCTTATGTAAAATGACAATCTGAATCCGAATATGACCTACATTTCCCCCCTATAAGTACCAAGTTTTTTCAATTTTCCTTAGTTTCAGAGCATTTTTTTTTTTTTTGTAGGTTAAAGAAGTTTTATATTAACTGCTAACATAGTTTTGCCGGACAAGAGAGGTTCAAAGTTCAAGATCATGGACACCGAAAGCAAAAAGGGGTACTTGGAGGGGGTATATCCCCAAAATATTAGAAAAATCACGAAAAACGATTTTTTTATTCTGCTTTTTAAAAAAAGATTTTGCAAAAAAAAAAAAAAAAATTCGGTGCAGAACGAGGGTATAAGACTCGTTTCTATGACTGCCATGTCCAAAAAAAAAAAAATTGCGATGTAAAAAAAAAAAACCTATCATGTGAATGTCACACGTTGCATTACGAGTTGAATCGCAGGTCTTCATTCAAAACGACATTCCTCTGGCTAATTCTTATGTAAAATGATCCCTTATTTCCAAATACGACCACCTTTCCCCCCAAACACGTCCCCTTTTTATAACCCCCCTCCTCTGATTCAGAGCCATTCTTTTTAATTTGGAGGGGAAAAAGAGCATTACAATAACCGTAAACATGATTCTGAACGACTTGAGTTGTCCAAAGCTCAAACTCTTGTGCGTATGTAGCAGAAAGGAATACTTGCCCCCCCCCCCCCCCAACAATGTGCAGCAAAAAAACTTTCACATGCTTCTGAGACTATTCCGGCAGATTATTCTGTAAATTGACCTCCTGAATCCGAATATGATCTCCGTTTTCCCTCTACAGCCTACACGTGACCCCCCCCTTTTTTTTTAATTTTCTTTAATTTTAGATCTATTATTTCCCTTTGGGGGAAAAAGGAGCATTATATTAACCTCTAACATTGTTTTGGAGGGCAAGAAAGGCTCAATATTCAAAATCATGAACACTGATAACAACAAGAGAGACTTGGGGAGATCTCCCACCCCCACAATATTATAAAGGGGGGCGTGATGGGGAGAAGGTAGTCGTATTTGGAGACAAGGGGTCATTTTACATAAGAATCAGCCAGAAGAAAGTCTTTTTGAATGAAAACCTGTGATTCAATACGTATGCAACGTGCGACATTCACGTGATATATATATATATATATATATATATATATATATTTACATCACGGAAAGTTTTTTGAACATGGCAGTCATAGAAACAAGTCTTATACTCTCATTCTGCACCAAATTTTTTTTTCAAAAAATATTTTTTTAAAAAAGCAGAATAAAGATCGTTTTTCATGATTTTTCTAATATTTGGGGAGGAGGGGGTATACCCAACCCCCAAGTCCCCCCTTTTGCTATCAGTGTCCCTGATCTTGAACTTTGATCCTCTCTTGCCCGCCAAAACTATGTTAGCAGTTAATAGTATATAAAGCTCCTTCCTTTAACCTCCAAAAAAATAATAATTGCTCTAAAACTAAGGAAAATTGAAAAAAAAAAAAAAAAAAAAAACGTGGGGGGGGGGGGCCTTTTAAAAAAATGGTGCATATAGGGGGGAGACGGAGGTCATATTCGGATTCAGGAGGTCATTTTTCATAAGAATCGGCCGCAGAGGCGGATCCAGAGAGAATTCTGGGAGGGGGCCATAATACGATGCTTAGGAAAAGTTTTGAATTTTACAAATATCAATATAGCCCACCTTTAACTAGAGCTTTTTGAAGAAATATTCACTAAGCGACGCAAGTTTAAACATTAAAACCTTTCCAATGATTTTCCTCTTTTCTTAACAAATGTGTGCATATATCGGCGCCTCAAAGTGGTATTCTTTTAATCCGTACTGTTTGTTTTCAGGCGATTGTATAGGCCTTCTGATTAAAGAGGAAGCCGATATGTGAACCATCCGTAAGTGTAACATTTTAACTCCGAAGTAAAGGGGGCCAGGGGGTTTCTCCCCCGGAAAAGTTTCGAATTTGTTGTCTTAAAAATGCATTTCAGACGATCTTTGGTAATGTTAGAGAAGAAAACGTTCGGTGGCGCTCCCGTCTATTTTTCGAAATTGTAGCTGTAAGAATGCAGTTTTCGACAACCTTTGATGATGTTAGAGGGAGGAGAGATTTGAGGGCCCATCTAAGGAAATTTTTCTGATTTGTAATCTTAGAAATGCATTTTAACTGTCTTTCGTAACATTAAGGGCTCGGGCAGTGGCGTTTAAAAACAAAGCCATCCCCCCCCCCCAAACCCGTCATTCACGGGGGTAGGGAGTCAATTGCTCCCCCCCCCTTATCCTATCTTTTAGATACTAACCGCCCCTCATGAACTTATCGTCCCCTTGAAGTGTCAAATCTCCCCTTTGGGGGCTATCACCCCCAGGATTGGAAACTACTGTTCTGAGTCATAGCAATGTATTATCATTCCAGTATGTCCCAGGAAGAAAAAGAATGGAAGACACATATAGAAATATAAAAATTATTAAAGTTAAAAAAAGGGGGGGGGGGTGAGCTTAGGTTCAAATTAAAAAGCGGGTAACGCTGTCCATCGTTGACTACACTAACTGTCTGAACTTAATTTAAAGCAAATTTGTGGAATGTACTTGATTGAAATTAATAGCGAGTGCTAGTAATTCCTTCAATTCTATATTATTAGTTTTAAAAAATGACGGTCGCCCCCCCCCCCTAGTAAATCCGCCACTTGGCTCGGGTGCGACCCCTACCCCGCCCATTTTTCGAAATTGAAACTTTAAAAACCGAACATTATCTCCAACAATGTTAAGAAGAGAGAGGTTCGGGGTTTCCCCGGTGAATTTTTTTTGCAATTGTAGAGCCAAAAACGCAGTTTTATACGATCTTTTCGTGATGATACGTGGAGGAGAAATTCGAGAACCCACACCAAGAAATTGTTCTAATTTGCAGTCTTAAAGATGTATTCTAATCATCTTTGGTAATGGTAGGAGAGAAGAGGTTTGGAGCGCTCCCCCCCAAAATTGTAGCTCTAAAAGACTGTTTTAGACGATTTTTGGTGATGTTAAAGGGAGGAGAGATTTAAAGGCCTATCCCAGGAAATTTTACTAATTTATAGACTTAAAAACGCATTCTATAGTATTTTTGGTAAATTTAGGGGTTGAAGAGATTCTGAGGTCCACTCCCAAATTTTTTTCAAAATTAAATTCTTTAAACTGCCAATGTAGTCAATCCATGATTCATGAGTAACTTTTAGAGGACCAGCAATTTTTCGAAATTAAATCTCCAGAAACGTAATTCTTGAAGACTTTCAATGATTTTAGGGAGGGAAGAGTTCTTCGGAAACATTTTAAAACTCAACAAAATTTAGGCCTATCTTGAACGATGTTGGTGAAAAGGACAGGTTCCTTCCCCTGGAAACTTTTAAAAGTTATTTTTCAAAACGGGGTTTGTAGACGATCTACACACATGAAAAAGAAAATGCTACTAAGCTATTTAAATCAATTTTTTGTCATCCGAAAATTCAGTAGAGCGTGTCCTTTATAAATGTAATCTTTACTAATAATAAGGCTGAAAGTATACTTTCCGCCTTATTATTAGTAAATATTACATTTACTAAATTAACTAATAATTTACATTAACTAATAATACTTTCAACCTTATTATTAGTAAAGATTACATTTACTAAATTAACTAATAATTTATATTAACTAATAATAAGGCTGAAAGTATACTTTCAGCCTTATTATTAGTAAAGATTACATTTATAAAGGACACGCTCTACTGAATTTTCGGAGGACAAAAAATTGATTTAAATAGCTTAATAGCATTTTTTTTTTCATGTGTGTATGTGGGTCTGAATCGATGTCTGTAACGCGCATAGCGCCTAAAAAGTTCGGGCCGATTTTCATAATATTTGTCACAAAATTAGTTCGTAGCATAGCGGTGGACACCTCAAAGCGATTTTTTGAAAATTCAATTTTGTTCTTTTTCTATTCCAATTTTAAGAACATTTTACCGAGCGAATTATCATAACATGGAAGATTAAACCCAGCGTTGGATTTGTATTCTTGTCTTCCAAGGAATAATAAGGATTTTTTTTTATATTTAGCTCTAAAAAAGGGTTTTAACTATATTTGAAACTTTTAGGGTGACCATGGCTATCCTTTCACTGTTTTCCTTATTGTTAGACTTTGTATGCATTATAAGCAGGGGTGCCGACCCAAGTAGGGTTATGGTGCAGAGTGCATCATTAAAATTGTGGGGGGGGGGGGATTTTTTCTCATTTGGGGGGGTCTGCGCAATATTGAGGGATTGTGCCCTTGCCCTTGGGGGTGGGGGCACTCCTGTTATAAGAGAATTTTTTTTTTCATTTTCGCTCAAAAAAGGGAATTTTAACTTTTCTTTAAATTTTCTCAGAGGGGGCCATGGTCCCCTTCCTGGATCCGCCGACGAAATGTCAGAAGCATTTTGGAAGTTTTTTTTTTTTTGCCACATAGTGTTATTGAAGCACTTTAAGGGCTATGTTTGAGGAAGTTGAGGAAAAGGAAATTTTTTCCAGCATTGTTAGCAATGATGACAGTGCACAATGAGCAAATATTAGGAGGGTATGAAAGGAGGAAAGTCCACGTGAATGTTCAATGCTGAACATTTTTTTTTTTTTAAAGTGGGGTCTTGGTACAGTACTGCTGTCACTTTTTACGCAACACTATGAAGCAGTTTACAGAAAAACTTGGGAGTTAGTAAATCTCAACGTGTCAGATGTCTTTTGCATAGAAAATGGGGTAACTGTCGGGGTGTTTCAATGTTGTAACATTTTGTTACTTTTCTACACAGTCATTTCTTCATATCGTTTCCACTGTACTATAAATAGGTAAATTAAGAACATTTGGTGACCCTTGCACCCTTGCAAAGCCATTCACGAATGAGGTGGAGGGGGGGGGGGGAAGAGTGGAACATGTGCATCAAACTTAATTTTCCTCCTCATTCAGATAGACTCGTTTCAACTGAACGTTTGCCAATTCTGTTGTTCCAGACTGTAAGTTGTAAGATCGTCCGAAGTATGTCATGGGCAGACTGTATATTTGTATGATTTCGGAAAAAAGACCAATTATGTAGAAACAGGGTTATCACTCATGAGTAAGACTTTTCAAGATTCTTAATGTAGTGGACTGGCATTTTGTGTTATGTTTTATTAAAGCACTAGTGGCACCCGCACGGCTTTGCCCGTAGTAGAAAATTAAAAGGTCTTTTGGTTTGTATATTTAAAAATCATGTATGATGAATTTCTCGCCAATTGGCTTGCCCATGTTATGGTTCCACATTATAACTTGGTAATTTACTCGTCCATCTTATGATAATTTTGCAAGGGAAAATGTTCTTAAAATTGGAATAGAAAAAAGAACAAAATCAAATTTTCGAAAAATCGCTTCAAGGAGCACGTCCTTATGATACAAACTAATTCTGTGCTAAATTTCATGAAATTCGGTCGAACAGTCTAGCGCTATGCGCGTCACAGAGATCCTGACAGACAGAGAGACTTTTAGCTTTATTATTAAAGCAAAAAAAAAAAAAAAAAAACTGGGTGAGACTTGGGTGAGTAAAAATTGCACTGTTCTGTTTAATTCACAACAATGATTTGATATCGTGAACATTACGTGGCACTTCTCTTATCCCAGGGTGCCATGGCACTCACTATGGGAACCCAATGTATATGATGTTTTGTGACCTACTCCAAACAAAAAAACTGAAACAGGATTTCAATCAATAGTTAAATTTTTATTTCTCAACAAAAAAGTAATATCTACATATGTAACAGATCATTATATTCTCTCACGTGCAAGAAAAGTCTATGAAAAATATACAATATATCATATATGAAGAGGCAGATATATGTATATATAAAATAAACAGAATTAGAGTTTTATAAAATATTAAATAATAAAACAACCTATTTACACAACTATAAAATATTGTTTCACGTCTGTATCTACAATATATTCACATATTTCATTATTATATACAGCGATTTACAAAAAGTGGAATTAAATAGTATTCTCTCGGAGGAATTTGAATAACGGACAAGACTCATTTTAAAACATAACAAGACAGGCAATGTTGTAGATAAATAATAATGATTAAAAAAATTTTGTTTTTAAAAATCAATTTAAAATGAGTTTCAACGTATATTTTGGAAAGTAATACATAAATAAAATGTTTTTTTTTTTTTTTAATTTTAAGTATCACAAATATTTTGATGGAAGAATTGCTGACACGTTTCAATGACACGTGACTCATTGGCTACATATGCAGATGTGTTTAATGCTCAGGAGAAGCTTATTACAGCAATCGAGTACTAAGTAAAAGCATTAGAATGAAGCTTTCATGCTATTGCTGAAAAAGGAAGGTATATCACAGAGAATGTTGACTTTCTTCAGTGCTTTGAATTTCTCTATCAATTTACAGAATGGGTTGTTTCCTTCAGTCAAAAGTACTACTTTTAGTCACTGAAATTGATAGAATAAGCAAAAAAAAACATGGAGCGAGAAAAAACTTTCATTTTCCCCTACGCTTAATTTTTAACTAATTTTTAAAATGTCCGATTTTGAAAATAAGGCGTGGTCTTTATGACGTCACAAAGGATGTACTTTATCATATCTGTCTACCATGTTCCCACATTATGATAATCAAGAAACAAATTAAATATTGGGCTCAACAAATGGCATTTCATCATTTGCGATGCCATCGGCAGAAACGTAAACAATAAAAGCGCACCGATTAAAATAATTTTTAAAAAATATTTAATTTTGTCAAATTATTTAAAAAATGGTCAGATCCTTTGTTTTTAAGCATGTAAAATACTTTCAAAATTTCGGAAACGATCCCATTGCAAGCAAGCAAAAGAATTAGTTTCTTTTTTTTTAAAATACAAGAATTCCGGCAAATACAACACCCAAACTTAATGCGCAAATTATTGTGGATAACCAAGAGCTACTATAGAGGGCAGGTTGACTGATCTTGATTCAAAACTAAAGAGTTTGGGAATATTGCCACAATCGCCTGTACTTGCATCAAAACAATATTTGGTAAGAATTTGAGAAAATCTCTACTGTGGCTAAGATAAGTTGAGCTATGACACCTTGGCAATGCTTATTTCTTTTTTGGGAGATCATCAAAAAAGGGATACATTGTTAAAAAAGAGATGTTATTTGCAGATTTTAGTTGGAATATTTTTGCAAGACCAGGCTTGCCAACATTACAGTTGCGGTAATTTTGAGGAGTATTTTGAAATTTTGTGGAGCAGTTTAAAATTTTGTATAAAAATCAAAGAAAATTAAATTATATCTTAGTTTGTGTTTCTACTTTGATAAATGTCCAAAACATACATATATATATATATATATATATATATATATATATATATATATATATATATATATATATATATATATATATATATATATATAGCATATATTTATATAGCACATAGCATATATATATATATATATTTACAAAAGAATTTTGAAATCTATGCTTACGTTCGACGACCTCAACCGGTCGGTTGATCACATGACAGCTAATGATTTCAGCGGTTACTAACCGCTAACCGGTTGTTCACTAACCAATGCTTCATCGAACATTTTCTGTTGATCACCAGTTACTTGCGCAGCCGAATAACACGCAGGTGAAAAATACTTATTATTGGTCAAAAATGTCACATGGTTCAGCCAACCAGCTTATCTTGCGCTCGACCGGTAGATCAACCGGTGAGGCTCATAGAATAACATTGGTAGCAACCAGTAACTGGTAGATCTCATAGAACGCTGCGGTTAGTTACCGGTTGAGGCCGTCAAACGCAACCTATGTCATACTGAAAGTACAAATAACTTTAATTCATCCACATGTCTGCTATAAGAACATCAAAATAACAAAACATAATAGAAATAGAAAAGCTTTTGAATATCATTAAAAAATTAAGATAACATTGAAAGAGACAATAATTCGGGCAGTGTAAAAATATCCAACAATTCAATGAAATCAAAGATTAACGATCTATTAATTATTGAGTAGATTTTTTAGTCTTTTGTGAAAGATGTTTGATTGGAGACATTAGATACATATTTACATGATTGCTTAAAAATGCTCATTTATGGAATTTTTGTGTGAGAAATGAGGAGCAAAAGAACTTATTTGCGGAGCTGAGGAGTTTCAATTTTTGTGGAGCAAAATGAAGAGCAGTTGATAACCCTGCAAGACTACAACAGTAACCCAACTACATTCAGTGAAAATAACACTTTCTAACAAACCCCAAATGAAGTAAACATTGTCAGAGTCACACCATAGCAAGACAATTGAATATTTTTAAGCAACAATATTTGATTGGAAAATGATACCCGGTATAAACGACTTTTTTTTTTTTTTTTTTTTTTTTTTAAATTTTGAATTAAGGAAATTTTGTTCATAGGCTATAACAGTCAACTTGTATTAAAAAAATGTATAATAGAAAGCATAGATGTAAGTTTTTTTTTTGGTTGTTCTTTTGGACTGACCTGATTCCAAGCAGATTTTGGAACAAAAATGTCAGCTGAACTAGTGCCTCTAACAGCTCATATAGTGGCCTTAGGATGACTAATATCAATGCAAATGAAAGCTAAAAAACACCCTCAAAGCCAGAGCTTTACCATGAAATTATAAACATAGAAAACAGAAAAAGACATGGGGAAAAAAAAAAAAAAAATCCAAGTGTAGGGTAGGCTGACCAGTGAATGAACAATTTGTTAAAAACTAAGGTTTCAATGGCTTTTTTTCTGGGATGGTTTTATGCTCCATTCTTAGAAAACTATCAGAAAAATTGGCATTAAGACATAGATATTAAATCCAGCGTGACCTCAAAATTTTCTGTTTCAACCCCCTATACACCTGAAGTAAAACCATAACAGCACCCCCCATTTGGTTTTTAAAAATAGTTACAAAAATCAGTAAAAATGTTTTTAGTGCCCATGTATCACTTAAACAGAATTATGAACTGACATTGTGCTACGACCTTATTATTATTGCTTTTACATAATTGCTATAGCAAATATGCATGGTTCAATTTTAAACAAGTGCTTTGTATTAGTTTTTTAAAATACTTTTTCACTTAAAAAATTATCACTTTTAAAAAGTTAAAATAATTAAAGACATACAAAGAGCCCTGCCTTTCCTTGAACAATAACTATAGCTTTTAATATTGGATTTTCACTCAAATAAATAAAAGTAGGGTTTCAAAAAAATATCATTTTCAAAGAGATTTTATACATTATTAGTGTAGTAAAGACACAAAAATATTTTTAAAAACTACTAATTTAAGAAGCAAACATTAATATAGTCCAAAACTAAACAGAATCTCAGATACAAAATAAATTAGTGCACATGGAAAATGATTAAAAATCAAACTGATGCAGCATTTTTTTTTTTTTTCAATAGTTCTATTGTGACAAAAGTTAAAAGTGTCATTTCTCACACAAGGTTTGTAAAGAGGATCTACAAGGGTAAATCAAGTTTTTACCGGAATTTCCTTTTAAAAAATTGTTAGTATCAACCAAAAAAAAAAAAATGCAATAGCCATTCTGTTTCTGCATAGTGTCCCTTCCTGTGATACACGTTTTTTCTATCAGATGGTTAAGTCTTTGATGCCATCATGATCAGGGCCGGCTCTAGTAGTTTCTGCCACCCTAGGCGATATTGACAAGTGTCACCCCCCCCCCCATTGAGTAATAATAATACTAATATAAAATAATAATATATTAATAAAATAAAAATAATTGTAAAGTGTTTAAGTGAGTTCCTAGTTAAATTCCAAACATATCCAAGCACTGGTACACACTTGAAATTATCTTTTTGACATTATTGTGCAACTTATGGCACCGATACCAATATTAATATTTTCGAAAGACTTTTAAATCATGCAATTTGCCGCCTCTAAAATTAAATTGAATTTCTTGTTAAATTACCGAACTATGTTTTGCATTTCCAAGCACTGGTACACACTCTAAATTATCATTTTTTTCTTTAGCATTGAAGCAGTGAAATTTTTGATGCTGAAACAGATATTCATACTTCAAAAACATAAATGTTTCAATTTAGAAATTTGAGCCCCTAAAATCTGCCGCCCTGGGCGGCGGCCTATCCCAAGAGCCGGGCCTGGTCAGGATAGAAAGAAGGGGAACAAGTGTAGAGCGAATTGCACAAAGTTTGAAATTTTGCCCAGTTTTTTTTACTAACGACAGAATCAAGAGTCAAATTTATATTTGATCTACCCTCATATCTGTCTTTGTGCCCAAGCAATGAAAGTGATGCAAAGTAACACGGGGCTGTTTTAATTCAGGAGGTTGACTGGAAGAAAGAGCAGCTGCATTACAGGCGTGACTGGTAGTCTGTTGCCTGGTAGAAGAGAAGGTACGCAGCAGGAGTCTGAAAAGAGAGGTATGATTTGAGTACAAATGCTTACATTTCAGTGTACATAAAAATGTTACATAAGGGTGCTGGAAATTAAAGATACAAACAAGTGTATACTGCCGTACTAAGGGGCCATTCATTAATTATGTAAGGACGATTTTGGCAATTTTGTCCCCCCTCCCCATCTTACATAAGATTCCATTTAGTTTTTCTCAATAATAAAATAACAAAACTTAAATCACTGGAATCCTTATTAAATCATTAAAAAAATTGCAAACTTTTTTTTTTTTCAAAGAAATATTTACTAAAAGGAATCTAGACAGTGTTTTTTCGACAAATATTTTTTTGTATGGCATGCAATACTAATTAAAAATAAGACATTACATACACAGTGCGATTCTTATTTTATATTTTACATTATTCATTTTTTGAAAAATAAGTAAAAAACGGGTCATTCTAATACATCTTTTACCTTCCAGAAGCAAATGAAATAGCATCCCTGCCAAACCACTAGACCGCACAATTTCTAATATAAAATATCAATTTGGAAAATATTACGTAAGAATGGGTCTGTTCCCCCCCCCCCCCCCCACAAAGTAAGGGTATGTAGAGATTTCCCAGCCCCCCTCCCCCTCGTGATCCTTACATAATTAATGAATAGCCCCTAAGTACTAAAGTCGTATCTGCACTTTTATCAAAATTGAGTTACGGTCGGTCACCGAGTGATTCTTTGTCTCATATTTTACCTAAATGCTATGTTTTATGGTCATTTGCGAATGGGAAATACAGTCGACGCTCATTATAACGACCACACATTATAAAGACCGTCCCATTATAACGACCAGTGGTAGAAGTCCCAACTTTGTCCCTATAAACTCTATGTTAATTTGCTTTCGTTATAACGACCGTTCTGTATCGTCTAATCCAATACAGCGACCGAATCAGCGGACGCTACTTCTTGAGTTCTTTCCAATAAAACAAAATTTGCAGCTTAAAATGACATTGATTATTGTTTACGGACATCTGCCTGAAGTTTTCAATGTTAAATCCAACTTTAAGAGGGGTGGGGGGGGGGGATTACCATTCACCACAGCTAGCACAGAAAAAATAATGGGAGGGAAAATCGAGAAAATTCCAGATTCCTAAGAAAAGGGTGTTGACAGATGCATTGGTAGTTTGGTGTTTGAATCTAGTATTTTTAAAGATTTGGGGTTCTCGGGGGACTTTTAAATGTTTCTTTGGAAAGTAAGAGAAACACAATTTATCACCTATATCTGAAACAGAAAATAATGTTTTGCAAAAATCACGTCTGCTAAAAAGACAGACCTCGGTTTCTGGTTTTATCTTCAGAAATTGTTGTGGTAGTAGTAGTAGTAGCAGATCTGAAAGTGTGTAACATTTTCCTCCCTATATTTTCTACTTTAAAACTTGTTTAATATTCTGTCATGATATTTTGCACACTACTTTTCTAAAAATTCCTATGATAAAAAACATTTGGGCATTTACTTGGGCATGCATGATGACTTGCGGGTAGGATGCAACCTGATTACTCGAAATCATATGGCAATGGGGTATCAGGGTTCGTACTCAATTTCAGAAATAAAATGAAGGATTTTTGGAGGAGTTTTAAAGGAGTAAAATGAGATTTTGAAGGAGTACTAATGGGCTGTCCTTAAATGGTGTTGCACTTTTATTCATCGTATTTGACTCCCTTCCCCTTTGTCACAAAATGCAGAGGCAAATCCAGGATTTTTTTCCCACTACCTATTTTTGTGAAAGTATTGCATCCAAATTCTATTTTTGTGAAAGTTTTTTTTTTTTTTTTTTTTATCAGCATTGATTTTGTGATCTTTATAGGCACATTCTAATTTTTGTCTCAGAAAATTAGAGCAATTTAAATGTTAGTTTGAAAAGTGCAAATGTCATTAACTAATATTTCGAACTTCTTTTTTTTTTTTGGGGGGGGGGGGGGGACCTAAGAGATAGGGAAAATATCATTGTATCTCAGTTCAAAAAGCTTTGTACTGTGTACAATTCAGGAAAACACCATCCCCTAAAACTGATGCTAAAAGATTGCTTAAAAGCAATTTGGCGAAAAACAGTGAAATTTGAGTTTAATACTATGAAAAAGCTGTTACCTAAGCGATCGTTCATATAAATTATCTTAGCGTTTTATTTTATGAGTAAACTATGTTTTAAACAGAAAAACATGTTTTCTATTTTAAAACACAGGTTTTTGTGAAACTTTCGTTTTTTTTAATATTGTTTCTAGAATGTGTCGATTTTCAAAGTTAGTTTTGTGAAGCTGCTGATTTTATAACTTGATTTTTGTGAAAGTACCGATTTTAAAATAAGATTTTTGTGAAAGTACCGAAAAGCGGTAGTAAAATCAATCTGTATTGGGCCCTTCACCCTACTACTCCTCGTCACACGTCATAACATACTGTTGTAACAACTGTGTGATGTCACTTTTTATCAGTCTTTCTCTTACCCTTGTCACAATTTCATGAACCCCTCAAGCTATGACATCAAACATGGATGACCCTTTTTACATTGTCAGAACGGCGATTTACTAAACGATAGCTTTCTTTAACACAATTGCTTAATATAGTACATCTACTTATGTATTTTTAAATATTTAAATAATAATTAGACAAACTGACTGTTGCCGCTGAGAGTGTGGTGGAGGGAAAAGCAATAGTTATAAAACTTGAAAAAATAGCCAAGCACCATTTAAGTATGTTGTACTTCACTTATGAAATGTCTTAGTCATCTAATAATATTTTCACCTTCAACTTTTATGACTCCTATGCTCAATTTGTAAATCACATCTTTATGAGAAAAAAAAAAAAAAAAAACTATACGAAATTACTACATCAAAACCGTAAATATACCTTTGCCCTAGTGACGATGTTAAGTTGTCGATTGAAGTAGTTCAAGTCACTGTCATAGAGAAAAATTATGTAGTCTTGAACTAAAAAAGAAGGAGTTTTGAAGGAATTAAAACCAAAATGAAGGCGTTTGAAGGGCCCTTTAGGAAAATTTCCTGAATGAAGGAGTTTTGAAGGAGCGTACGAACCCTGTTTTACACCAGTTTCATGTTATTTCCCTATTATTTCAATTTTAATGTGATTTAATTTAGTTTTATTTAATTTTTTAATTAAAGTGAAAGTCTAACGTATGAACAAACCCACGGATGATGTCCGGTTGTTACGAAGTTCCTGTCCTGTGATATGGAGTGTCCCACTGACGGTATGCCCGGAATGATACGCAGCATCCAAGCAAGTTTTGTCGGAGTTTCTCCCGCCATCCAGCATGGGATTGTGTCAACAGATGAATAGCTTCTCACATGGGATACAGTGTGTTCGCGTTCATCGATCCTCCACTTGAACTTGTCTTCAAGTAGCAGTCGAACTTGATTTTGTTTCAGTCAGTATAGTAAAACTTTTGCACCTCATATTTTGTGGGGGGTTTCCATTGCGATGATTGGATTAAATTTCATAACCCTTTTTCGAGCTTAACACTTTTTGCTGTTTACTAAAGTTGAATGTATTTATCTAATAAATTGTTTTATTTGTTAAACATGATTCATGTTTTATTTCCTCCCGGTAGACCACTACCTCAATTAAGTTGGTATTAAGTTGCCTGTTTTTAGCTTACTACCAAACGTCATAAACTTGAGGGTCACGGATTTGTATAAAATTCTAGACATAGGTCAATTCCCACTAGGTATGAGCGTAGGTAAAGCGGTTTGACTTAGACCCTAGTTCGGCTGCAACGGGGGTCAGGAGTTGATAATTTGGACCCAGGATGCAACAGAGTTTCCTTTAAAATTACCATTTTCATCCATTTTTCTGCTACTGTACTGCAGTATGAGCCATTTGCATGCTTACCTTCGAATTAATTATGTTGGATACTAATTTTTAATAAGCGGTTCTTGTTAGCTTTAAAAGCTATGCGCAGTATTTTTCCGTGGATCTTACGTCTAATAAGTAATAGACATGAACCAATTTTCTGAGTCAAGAGACGACCTCTATTTTATTTCAACATATATATATAAAAAGGTAATTTACATAAAATTTAAATAAAGAGTAAAATAGTGTTGCCACTCTTTGGCTATATAACAAATGTAAATTAAATTAGGATGGAGCTGTGAAAATAGTTAGTGGTCTAACAGTTCTCAAATTTAAATTGGTTACTACTTTTAATTTCAATAACTTGAATGCCAAAATAACATAGTTACAGGATATTTATCATTTGCAAATGAAACTAATTATTTTTGTTTTATATTAATCGTGTGCTAGTAAAAAGTATTTATCATTTGCTGATAAAAATATTTACTTTAACTGTATACTTATCGTCTGCTATCAAAGATACCCCACATTGATAAGCAAAAATGGGAGAGGAGAAAAAGCTCCTATTTATTGCACGTGGCACACACACAAAAAAGAAAAAAACACAAGTGCTTTTCGACTTTTCAGATAACTTAAATAGTGCCCATAAATAAATATGTGTTCTCCCTTATACTCAATTGACTAACAAAAGATGCCAAAGGTGTTGGGAGATCGAACACAGTGTCGGAAGTCTGAAATTCCAATGGAAATGCCATTAGATTTTTAGGGCCAAACTAGCAACTTTGGGCCCTCGTTGCAGTCAAATCAGGGCCTATGCAGTTAAACCGCTTGACCTGCGCTCATACCTAGTGCGAATGGACCTATAGTTAGAATTTTGTCAAAATCCGTGACCCTCAAGGTCGTGCCTTTTGGTCGTTAGCTCCTGGCTATTAGTAACTTACTAAAATAAACCAACATTCAGGGACACTGTGACACCAGAGATACTGCCCTTTCTCCAGAGCATTCCTGGTGTAGTGTTTCAGCAGAAAAATGCACCTCCACATGTTGCACGTAACCTTCAAGTGGTCTTCAGTGCACAACAGGTTACGCTACTTCTTTCGCCTGCCCGTTCTCTGGATAGGACGCCTGTTGAGCATATTTGGGATTGTGCTGGTCGAAGACTCACCCATGTGCAGGGGTGATTGTGAGTTCATCAAAAAATACCTGAAAGCTTCGAAGCGAGAACGGGGTGGGGGGTGGGGGGGTAATCTTTGGCCCCTATTACTTAAGTGCACTTTTGCCATAGTATTAAATAGTTCTGAGTCAAAATATTGTGTATACATTTGATTAAAATTTTAATGGGTTACAAAGTTACTTTTGAGCTGGTGTTATACAAAATTATCTTGACATTTGTCCATCTTAAGGGATAGGTGTCCATCTTAAGGCTCTTGCAGGTATATTTGATGAGTATTATATAATTTTTAAAAAATTGCAGAGGTAGGGAGATAAAAGCATAAAAAAAAAACATAATTCCGGTATTTTCGGACATAAAAACACCGGAAATACGTCCGAAAATACCGGAAATTCAGTAAAATACCGGAACACAATCACCCCTGCCCATGTGTCTCTTCCATCAGTTGGTACGGATGAACTTTGGGTTTGAAGCCATATGAGATGCTATTCCCCATTTGACATTCAGCACCTCTACGATTCGATGCCAAAGCGTGTACGGGCTCGTTTAGCTGTGTATGGTAGCTACATTTGATATTAATTTATGCCTGTTATTTTTATTTCAGTGATCTGTAATTTTGATTGTTTATTTGTTGCACTTTGAGTAATATGTGTAATACATTTTATTCCATTCCAATGAGTCCTTCATGTTGTTGCAATTTTCAAACATAAGTGTATATATAAATTGTCCAATTGAGAAGAAAAACACGGAAAAAGGAAAGTGAATTACAAACCAACAGTTGTTATTATCAATTAATTAATGCTTATTTTGTTGATGCAATGTTTGCATCTGTTTTTCAGAGATCAAGTTCTGAATTTTTTGCTCTGAATTGGTGACATTGTGACCAACCCTGGTTTTTTATTTGTAACATTGAACAGAATGAGCCATATAGATTGGTTTCGTGGGTCACATGTGGCCTACAGAATGAAGGTTGGGCACCACTATTACAGCACAATTTACGGCTCAAATTTGAAACTATCAATAAACAGATAAAAAAATCTGAAATGTGAGAATCAATATTGCTATAGCATAGATTACAAAATAAAGTACAAATTACCATTTAGAGATAACAGTATAACCTTTCATCAAATGCATTACTTTATGAGCTTTGAGATGCAAGTGCAACAATAATGGTTCGCATTTTTTAAACTCGGAATATACAGAATATTAAAAACTGCATTTATTACACAAATGAGCAATGCACTTATTACTGCAGTCTTACTATGCTGAATTTATTTATTGAAGACGATAAAACAATTAAATAGCTCTGCAAGTTTGGAAATTTTGCAATTTCAAATGTTGGCAGTAAATCACTGGGGATATCATAATAAATAAAATCACTTCTTCAAAAACACATATTGAAGAGACTTTGAGCAGTTATTCATATACTGAGGATACATTTATATTGTTACTAAGTTAGTTAAATTTTTTACCCTTTTAACTATTTGAAGGACGTAAATTAAAAAAAAAAAAAATTATGTGATTTCCCCATTGCTATTATTTCTTACATACTCTTAGGAATTAGCTATTTAACTGCTGTTATTTGTTAAATTGCACTACTTAACAGAATATGCACTGGTGCATAGTTTCCAAAATAAATAAATAAATAAATAAACCATGGTCTTCACTTATTTAGAAATCATGAATATTTATCTATCCTACCGAGGATCTTTTGTAACCAGTATATGAGAATCATTCAAATCTTAATTTCAGCTTCCAATATATTAATAGCTCATATCTACATTTATTTTACAACTGAATGGTTGAAAATGTTGGAGGAGGGGGGGGGGGGGGCATAAAGAAGCATGAAAGTTTAAAATCATTAAATGAACCAGTTTTACTACCAATTTTAAGGTGCAAAAGGATATCTCTAAAGATACAAATTTTAACTGATACAAATATCACCCAAGAGGTGGAGAAGGAACTAAATGCAGGGATTTTTTTTTTTTGGCAAAGTACATACAATTATACAATGAAATATTGACATTGTTGCAAAACAGGGTATTGAGAGAAGATTGGAAAAATCTTAGACACCACTAAAAAAAAAAACACCACTTCCCTCTCCATATTTTTGATCCCAAATTCTTCAGATCTAGATCAATCTCAAAGACAGCCAGAAATCCTTTAAAAGAGGACGATTTTCATAAAAACTATCATGCCTGTTTTATTTACATTGTGCCATTTTACAACTCACATTTAAGTGGCAGGGCTGTCGAGAACCAAGGCCTTTGGGTTTCAGGTCCCCCTCCCCCCATAGAACATATAAACTTATACTGCTCAAATTCAGTGCTTGGCCCTTCCTAAGTCCTTGACCCTTGTTTCTGCTTAGGCTAACATGACTTCTTGTCAGCCCTGTTTAATACAAAGTGTTTGATGTTTTTTCTTACAGCATCATAAACGCTTTAATCAAGAATAAATTAATGTTATTACTTAAATAAAAAAAACTTCTTACTTTGACATCTAGAGCGTTTATTTCTGAAACTTCATGGTCGTCATATTTGTACCATTTTCGAGATACAGTCTTGCAGTATGCTATATCTGCAGGAAGTTAAGGTACATTAGAAACAAAAATTGGGAACAAATTGGTGTAGAAACATAAGCAAGTAATAATAATCTCGATTTTAAAACAGAACTGAAGTGTTTACAACAAGCATGTTTTTTCTTTTTATCTCAAATGGAAGAAAAACTGATCCACAAAATAAACAAGAAAAATATTATATAAAGTACAAATAAAGTATTAAAATAACTCTATTAAAATACTTTATTTGTATTTTACACACTTTGTGTCATTTTACTTATTTCATAGTACAAAGTTTTTGACTGCTTTTTTACAAGAAAAGTATTATTTGAACTCTTGAACAATGCAAGCAATTATGTGTTTGATCATCGTGTGACCATTCAAAACCAGTTTCTAGATCAATTTCCTAACATCAAGTTCTTTAAAGATTTAAATCTTTGTAATTTCGTAAGAAAAACCAATTATTAATCGTTTACATCCCATTTCTCACAGGGTTCAAAGTGACTAGAAGCGGCAGGATCACTTTGAACCAAGTTGATCTTTCATGTAAAATGGCAGAGCCCCCTAGTATTTATTCAAAATATGTTAACTCTAGCAGCAGAGTCACTCCCACCCTCTTAACTGTTTAAAAAAATAATAATAAAAAAACCTAATATATATATGCTTTCTTAAACTCAAATTGAAATTCATCTACTTCTACATCTAGTCTGATGCTCACATAGTATTCCATTTTGGACAGCTTAAAGTAGAAGCCGAGTTAAAACAGATTCCTACGTGAACTAGAATTGTGACTTTAATTTCTCACACTTTTTGCACATACATAGCTTTAACAAAACAATAAATAAGTAACAAAAGAAACTTCAGTGGTGGCAAGCAGCTTGCTTGCATAGGTTGGGACTAGTTTTATAGTTACAATCACAGTTATAAATTTACATTTAAGTGT